>NW_022196905.1:266456999-266480483 GCF_008632895.1 Mastomys coucha | reverse complement strand
TCTCTCTCTCTCTCTCTCTCTCTCTCTCTGTGTGTGTGTGTGTGTGTGTGTGTGTGTTGGAATGCACACAAAAAATAAACTCTTATAGGACCTTGGGAGGTAAGAGAAAGTAAACTGAAAATCTGAACTCAGCTGGGTACCTCTAGCTAGGAGCAATGTGGGAACAGGGACCAGGATGGTACACTGAGGAGCTGGGAGTAGAAAGTATCACCTCTACCAAGAAGGGCCTTGGCTGCAGTGTTGAAGAGTTCTACCACACCCACTGTTGGGAAATGGGGCAGCACAGTAGAGGAGAATAGGGATCATCCGAGCTATGGGAACTAAGGATTAGAAATAGGAATTCAGAGCTTCCCAGGGACTTAACAGCCAAGGACCACCTCCACAGTTTGCTAAACCTTTCCAATTATCCCCCCTTTTATTGTGATAGAGTTTCATGCAGCCCTGCAATGTACCTTGACCTTCTGTCCCTCCTGACTCTACCTCCTGAGTTTTGGTATTACATATATGCCAACACAACCTACTGGTTTATGTGGCCCTGGTTATGGGACACAGGTCGTCACTATGCTAGGCAAGCACTGTACCACTTGAGCTATGCTGGTCTGACTCGTCCCTTGGATGAACATCATTTCTCATCTGAGAGGAGATGGGGCAGCTGCACAGCTTCATATCATCAGCTGGTGTACCTTGCTCGTCTCCCTGTACCAACAGAAATATGAACAGCTTTGGCAAAGCTGGGTACAGCACTGGACCCTCCAACCACAACGCTGACTCTTCCAAGATGACCTCATGCTCTGTTCAAGAGGACATTCAGTGGTTCTCACTTGAAAACAAATGTCGAGGCTTGGCAGCCTCTCTGAAGATGGATCTGGATCCAATTCCTTAAGGCACACTCTCTTTCATCCTATGCCCTCCTTTTCAGATGACAGAGCTGCTCCCTTATCTCCCCCCTCTGGCCATCAGAGAATCACTATATTGTACTGCAGGACACCAAATGTCCTGGATACCCCAAGAAAGAAGATTTGCATAGTGGAGGGTTGGGAGAGGGAGTCAGAAGCCAGAGGCATTAGAAAGATTTAATATAAACACTTAGTGGTGGTGATAGGCCAACAGATAGATGGTGAAAAGCCACACATTTCTTCCCAAGCCTGTTTAAGTGAGTGTATCTGCACTAATAAGAAAGTTTTTTCTAAGGGGAAGAAATAGTGAGAGATAGCTAGGATCCTTATCTTTACCAGGACCACAGATAAAATAGAGAGTGCTGCAGAATAAATGAGCAGATTCTCTTTGGCCAACGGGACCATTCTAGAAAGAATCTTGCAGTCCGTGAGGCTTCCCAGAGCTTGGCTTCTATTCTACAGATGAGGAGGAGAGGAAGCAAGGATCAGTGAGGTAAATGTGTTTTTTCACACTGAGCTTGTGTCAGCTTTCCATCTTGTGACACAATGCCTCAGCTCAACAACCTAAAGGGAAGAGAAGTTTATGTGAGCTCATCATTTCATAGTTTCCAGTCTATGGTTGGCTAGTAGTTTTGGGACGTGGTGTTAGGTAGAACATGAGGGCCAAGGGAACAGTGGTAAAGGAGTCTGGTCCCTTACACAGACAAGGAAAGGAAGGGATGGGGAGATTAATAGAGGTGGGAGAAGGAAAAGAAAAAGAAATAGAAGAGGAGGAAGCTGGGGGAATGAGAAGAGGAGAGAAACACCAGAAGTAAATAATCCCTTCAAACACTCTTCTCCTTCCTCCAATGAGGTCCCACTTTCCTAAGTTTCCACCACTTCCCTGTGTAGCTTTGAACCCATCAACGAGCCTAGCAATCTGGTTGTTTCCCACACATCCTACCTCTAAGCACTGCTACTGTGACAGCCTTCAGCATATGAAAGAATGCTTCTTCACTCTGAGCCTTATCCAAACAAATGGTTCGCACCTCAAATCTAAAAAGCAAGATTCTGGGAGCTCACCTACCCTTCTATTGGAAAAAAAAAATACTGTCAGGTAGAAATATCCAGCACATGCCATGATTCTATGTAGAAGTTACTGCTAGAGAAAGGATAGTTTAATATAACCTGGGGCACTAGGGAGTACAGAGAATTGTCTATGGACAGCAAGTATTGGATTCTTTATGAAAGAAAAAAAATCCATACATGTGATTTGAGTTACCATCCTAATGGTGTGGTTTACGGGGTTTACATGAAACCAAAATCTTTACTATAGTTTGGATCTTAAACATCTGCTTAGTTCCTTGTGTAAAGCACCCCACCCCCAGAGGAGCTATTAGAAGCTGGTGGAAGGAACCTCTAAGAGCGAGAGCATAGAAGCAGGTTCTTCAGTTAGCGTGTGTGTGTGTGTGTGTGTGTGTGTGTGTGTGTGTGTGCCATGAAAAGGGTAATGGGACCCATACTCCTATTTGTGTGTGTGCTGTGCAGAGGGAAATGGGGCCCTAGCCCCTGTTGTGTGTGTTGTGCAGAAGGTAATAATGGGACCCTAGCCCCTGTTGTGTGTGCTGTACAGAAAGTAATAATAGGACCCTAGCCCCTGTTGTGTGTGTGTGTGTGTGTGTGTGTGTGTGTGTGTATGTGTGTGTGTGTGCTGTGCAGAGGGTAATAATAGGACCCTAGCCCCTATCTATTTCACTCTTTTACTTCATCAGTTAAGGGGTGCTGTTCAGTGGCACAATCCCACCTTGATGAATTTCTTGCTACAACCCCAAAAGCAACAGGATAAATTGGTCATGAACTGGGCCAGATAAAACCTTGAGTCAAAATAAACCTTTTCTCTCTTTGAGTTCACTGTCTCAGGTATTTGTTCCAGTGTTGGGAAACTAACTAAGGGAATGTTGATCAAAACTGAAGCAACTTAAAATAACTGGAAGCTCATACCTCAGCTATCTATACTAAGGAGAAAACATCTAAGGAGAAATACAGTGAAAACATCTCAGTTTTGAGCTATTTTTCTCATAAGAGGGAGAGAAAAATGGAGCAATAACCATAAACAGGGACATGCACAGAGATAAGAAAAAAGAATATTCTGTTCTACATGGGCAAGCGGCTTGTCTGTGCCTCACCCTTCAAACTGAACCCAAATTCCGAATGTATGCACAGATAGAACAATAACTCTTTCCTTGCATGTTTGATACATTCTAAAGTGTATGGATATGGCTGCAGAAACATCTGTCTTCCACATCATCTGCCCATGGCTCCCCTTCGACTGAAATCTTGGACGGAACTAATGGCTGCAGTCATGCAAGCTCCTGCCTTCGGGGGAAAGAGGTGAGAACACAGATATTAATACAGCGTCTGAGAAGCTGCTGGAAGCCGGCAGCTGACACTGCTTAATCTCATTGACTTACAAGGACCGGGTAGTTTTAAGTGAATTATGAAAGTGGTTAAGGGCTGGCTGGAGGAGAATGTTGGCAGGTATGGAAACCAGACTACTTGTGGCCACTTCTAATAAGGTTTCAGTTGACATGAGCCTGTGGTTGAGATGTCAGAAGGGCTCCCCTGGTACTGGGTTTTAGCCTTTTCCTTGCTGATGCCAAATATGAGCCTGGCATGAGAACTGATTTTTATAGAGTAAAAGGCACCAACAGTATATAAAGTTTTATAATCTGATTTCTACAACTTGACGCCAGCTGCTTAAGTTTCCATCTTACAGAGAACACAGAAGGGAGGACCCCAAATGCAGAGCCGTTCCTCATCTTGCAGCAAGGAATATCTATACTGCGTGGAGACTTTCAGCCTGAAACAGTCGGCAGCAAAATAAGAACTGGTCCTAGAGAGATAACTGGAGCTTGCCACATCAAGGCAATATTATTCATTGCGTTTTTATTTCTAAAGTCAAATTCCACAGAGGTAAGGGGGAAAAAAATCAGCATTCTTAAGAATCACCTGCAAAAGATGCATGGTCTGTGCAAGCAAGTGAACAGTGGCACACTCCTTTTGAGTCTGCCTCAGTATGCAGATAGAATCAGTAGCACAATGTACATCTATTCTGCCTCAGTATACAGTTAGAATTAGTAGTACAATGTACAACCATTTTATTGCTAACTTAACCGAAAATCATCCACAGAGACATGTAGTGACTTCTAAGGGGAGTTCATGGTCCTGAAAGAAGTCACAAACCGTTTCTGCCTTTACTTAGGAGTTTATATACCAGAATCACAGGGTGCTCATTGCTGGTACACTCTGTCTAAGCCACTCATTGTCTCCAAAACGGCTTGTGGCTGTACAATAGCACCTCATTTTAGTCAAGGGGTGCCGAGGGGACTGCTGAACCCGGGGTAATTTGCACTGGTCTGCTCTGTTTTCTGTGCCTTGTCTCCTATCAGTCCAGGCCTTAAGTTTCTTAAACAGTTTGATTGTGTCTGCTAGGCCTTTGCCTTCATGCAACATTGATGCACCAAAGCATATAGTTCCAAGCTACCTGAACTCATATATAAATACTATGAAAGTCGATAACTGGAGTCATTAAGAGCAAAGTCTTTGGAATCAACTTTGTGGGTCCATAGCCAACCTTGAGCAAGCTCCTTAACATCTGCCATCCATATTTCCCCAAGACTGCTGCCTCAGAGCTTTCAATGCAGAAAGCAAGGTAGGTTGCTTTATGCAATAATTATGTGGAAATTAAGAGCAATAAGTCAGGTAAAGTTATTAAAAAGTGCCTGGTGCATAGCACAGTACTACATGGTCTTTTCTTATCAAATCAATATTTGTGCATAATTTAAAAAGCAAAATCATAATGGGTAGAAGGGAAGAGAGTTAAGATTCCAGCTACTCTACAAATAGTTCCCAGTGGTCTGGGGTGTGACCCTATGGGGGGTGAGTGACTTAATATGGGTAAGGTAAGATATTTGGTACACTGACCACAAATGTATTTAAAAATTAAAGACATAATGAACCCCAAGGTGCTCTGGGCAGTGATCACCCATGTTGTCTTGAGTAAGTCCCCTGCAGCCTTGGTCTGAACACAGGATGGGTGTTCTTTGAACTGTGCATGTGGCCACACCATGCAACCATACTGTCTGAAACACCTGGGCTCAGGTTCAAGATCATCCTGTCTTATGCACAGCAGAGATACTTTTTAAAACTATGGACACCAAGTTTCCTCTTTTTATAGAAATCCCATGGCTTAATTACAAAGCAAAACTTCTACTTCTTTCCTACCACCATCCCTCAGCATGGAAGAATCGAGTTAATACCTCTTCGGATTTATCTTTTATTGTGTGGGTTTGACTTTTAAACTTTCTGTTTGAGGTCAGGTGTGGCAGCAAATACCTTTCATTCCAGCACTCTGGAGATCTGTAGGTAGATCTCTTTGAGTTTCAGGCTGGCCTGGTCTCACGGTGAGTTCCAGGTCAGCCAGGGCTACAAAGTGAGATCCTGAAAACGAAAAGAATTGCTGTTTAAATTGCTGATTTGAATTTCATCAAGAAAATTTTTTTCAAAGAAATTGGTTTGGGATTAGGACAGAATTCCATCCTGCCTTTCGTGTTATGTACTTTTGTGAAACAGCTTTCTCTGTGTGGATGATTGCAAAACGTCAATCGAGTACACCCCCAGTGGATGATGTTCTGTCCTGCTGTATCAGATATTCAGCAAAGATTTAATTCTTTTTAAAAGACTTATTCTATTTTCAACTGTGTGTGTCTCTGTGTACACACTCATGAGTGGGTGCCTTCAAAGACAAGAAGAAGGCATTCAAACTTGTGGAGTTGGAGTTATGGGCACTTGAGAGCTGCCCAATGTGGCAATAAGAACCAAATTCCAGCCCTCTGAAAGAATGTTTCCTGCTCTGAACCACAAAGGCACCTCCCTAGTACCCAGGAGTTAATTCTTTATGTAAAAATAAACAAGATGTTTTCCTCATTACTTTATAAATTTGTTTGCATGAATTGTAAAAATACAAGCTTACCAAAATTGTTTTAAAATATAATCCCTTTATGATTTGTTAACAGTGGACAATTGTGTTTTATACATAATTTAAAAGTTAGAGTTTGTGTATGTGTGTCTCTCTGTGTGTGTATGTGTGAAAGAGATGTCTTATAGTGTGTGGAGGGTGTACTACAGCACACATGTGGAGGTTAGAGGACAGCTGTGGGGCAGTTGGTTCTCTCCTTCCATTTTTACATGGGTTTCAAGAACCAAACTCAGGCTGTCAGACATGCACAGCATTTTTATCTGCAGCTATCTCGACAGTACAGTACACCTATCATATACCCAGAGTCATGTAAACATTTCTCAGGTACGGTTTGGAGGGATAGCTTAGGAATTAATAGAATTTAGACCTGGACCAAAGGACTCCTTTGGTTCCCAGTACCCATGCTGGGCAGCTCATAAATACCTGTATTGCCAACTTCAGGAGAGCTGACACCTTTGACCTTGTCATGCACCTTCACATACACATACATTACTAAAAATGAAACAAAATCTTCATCAAAGTTCTTGGCTGATAAAGTACTGCACGAGGAAAGTTTAAGAAGTCCTGGTCTTAAGATATCTCAGCTGCCAAGTTTCCAGCCTGCTTCAGGCCCAGAGTCCATGAAACAAACAACAGAAGACTTTCTAGTGGTGCTTCTCAATAGAAGTGGGTGGATTCAGACATGTGTCTTCCAGTCACATCTACTCCAGCCTTGTCCCACTCACCACCTTCTCAATTTTAAGTGACAATTTCAAGTCATCCTATGCCTTCTGTCTCTCTGTTGTTCATCCTTAAACCTTTGTAATTAATTACTGTCAGCTTTGAAGCATTTGGGAGGGGTGGAGGGAGGAAAGAGAGGGGAAAGAGAACTTGTATGTGTTCAGTCGTCCAGTGTTAAGAATGTCAAATATTTTCTTATTTATTACTATATAATAATGGTGTTATCTACTCCTGTGGTAGTAGGCACTGCACATGCCCTGTGGTCACTATGAATGCAAAGAAGTTTGGGACTTGGGGAGATGCCTCAGTTAGTAAACTGCTTACTGTGTGAGCCAGAGGGCCTGAGTTTGACTCACATTAACCGCATAAAAAAACTCTGGCATGGTGGCTCATGCCAATAATCCTAGCACTGAGGAAGCAGAGATATACGAATCTTTGAGGATTGAGGGCCAGTGACTTAGAGGCCATTGGGTGAACCCCAAATTCCAGTGAGAAGCCCTATCTCAAATATCAAAATAAATAGCTGCTAAAGCACAACACCTAAGGCCTTCCTTTTGTCTCTACCTGTATGCATGTACATATGCATGTGTATCTCTGCACACACATGCATGCATGCACTCACACAAACATATACATAAATACACACATACACATACATACACACAGTTCAAGGAAAGTGGCATTGGTAAAATATTCAGAACTTGGGCATTATCTTGCCTGCCTCTGAGTAACTGAACAATGAAACATTCTATTTTCTTTTACTCATCTTGTACCTTTCAGTGACTCTCCCCCAACTCTCTGCCTCTCCTCTAGTCATGTTTAGTAGCCCCCTGACTGCTTGACCTCTCCTTTCAGGATTCTCTTTCACCAGTGTGACTCGTCATTGCCTGCAGGTCCCTCTGGTCAGCTTTCTCTGTTAGGTTTCTTGTAACTTGACTCACAACAACTCTCCAAGGCAGCCTCAATGCATTTCAGATTAGATCTCTTCACCGTGGTATATACCTCCATACTCCTCAGAGAAAAGGCTCTTCAGAGGGTGAAACCAGAGGAGAAAAGAACAGACAATGGCTTCTTAGAAGATCGCAGGTTTCTATAAAATGAGCACAGAAGGAAAGCTGGTGCCCAAACTAGAAAGTTCTATGACCTGAAGCTACAGAAAAAGTGCAGTGGTGACCTTGAATAGAGACCACCAGTGACCTGTGTGGGAGATAGAGAAGAGTAACAGAGACCTCTCTGACCTTCATAGCTGGAAGTTCTTGGTGGGAGGAGCCAAGCTGCCAACTACCTGGGCTAGCCTTCACAGGCAATTCTCTTAGACATGCAACTTAGATTCTGACATCAGCTCAGGTCTCTATCCAGTCTCTTTACAGCTCTGTAAGCAATAGGGGATAACCACCATGCTGAGAGAGCTGGTCTTGCAGCTTCAGGTGAGACTTTAGTTCCAAAATTCTCCTGACTTTGGAATTCTCCAGCTTATTAAGGGAATAAATGATACAGACACCGTGACCTGAAACAAACAACCCTCTGTGCTGTTGAGACCTCTGGGAGTGAGGGAGAGAGTCTGGCTCCACTGAAAAATTTGTTAGTAGAGTTGCTGGGGTCAGAGCCTGGGACCTGGCAAGCCAGGCTCGGTCAGCAACCCATCTCCAATACACCAATTAAAAAGACAAATAATAGCAAAAAAAAAAAAAATACCCAAAAAACAAAAACAAAAACTCCAAACAAACAAACAAAAAAACCCATAGAGAAAGAAGACCTAGTCAATACGACTACATTGGGAAAAGGAGCAAAGAAAGAAACCTAGTGACCTCCATTCTGTCTCAGTGTACTGACATGAGGTTTGGGTTTAAAATAGGACAAGAGATATGCATTACCAAACACTCTTAGTCAAGGTGTGGCCCTACCCATCACGGACACAATGTCCAGGCTTCCCTCTATTCTTAAAAGGCTGCCTAATAAATGGTCTGAAGTGTGTTAAACATCTTTTGGAGGGTAGATAAGCTCTCCTTCTGGCTGACACTAGGCTTCTTTTTCTGTTCCCCCAGCACAAGATTCCTGGAGATTTTTTTTTTAAAGTGGATATTATTTATTTACATTTCAAATGTTATCCCCATTCATGGTTAGCCCCTCCCCCCCAGAATCCTCCTATCCCATCCTCCTTCCCCCTCTCCCACCCACCCACTCCTGCCTCCCCGCCCTGACATTCCCCTACCCCGGGTTGTGGAGCCTTCCTAGGACCAAGGGCCTCTCCTCTCATTGATGTCCAACAAAGCCATCCTCTGCTACATATGCATCTGGAGCCATGGGTCCCTCCATGTGTACTCATTGGGTAGTGGTTTAGTCCCTGGGAGCACTGAAGGGTCTGGTTGGTTGACATTGTTGTTTTTCCTATGGAGTTGCAAACCGCTTCCAGCTCCTTCGGTCCTTTCCCTAACTCCTCCACTGGGGACCCTGTGCTCAGTCCAACATCCACCTCTGTATTTGTCAGTCTCTGGCAGAGCCTCTCAGAAATTTTAATTCTTCTGTGTACACTGTTTTGATAGTCTAACAGCACCAATGTCTCTCCTTTGAGAGCATAGAGCATGTAGGGAAATCACAACAGTATACATCCTCAACAATGAGAAGTGAAGAATCTTGAGCCGAATAAGAAGGGCAGTAGCTGAGGGACTGAGGTGAGGTAGGCATAGAAAACAGTGAAGTGTGTGCATGAGGCTCAGCAATGGAATAATGTAGAGACTGTGGTTGGCTGAAAACCCCCGAGTTATGATCATTTGATACAAAAGAAACATTGGCAGAAGTTCAAGTCAGAACTCCCTAGTGGCTCTCACTCACAGTTCCCACCCTCCCAGCTTGAACCTCCCAGGAAGAGGCCAGGGAGGCTGCCATCAATATAGAGCACTTGGGCTTCATAGTGGACTGTTGATCTTGGCTACTAACCGTCCATATGTCAGTTTCTACCTTCCCTTGGGGTAAAAGAAACTGAATTCGAAGAAGAAATAAGAAAGCTTGCCCTCCAGAATACAGCAAAACAAAACAAAACAAAAGAAACCAAAACAAATTCTGACTCATGAGATGCAAGAGAGGCAGAGACAACCTTTAATGCCCCAGCAATGTTTAATGCACTCTCTGCTCTTAGCACCCCCAAGCAGACCATCCAGGACACTGCCGGTTTTGATTTGATTTTGTCTATGTCAGTGCCTGGAATCAAACCTGGAGCCTCAGGTATGCTAAGCAAGTACTATTCCAATGAGCTTTACATTTACTATTCCATTTAATTTCCCCCTTTTGAAAATGAAAAGCCTTTCTTTTTACTAGATTACCACACTGAGCTGATAGCATTTCCTATCAGCAATACCCAGTTGCAAATAAGCTAACGAACACAGTAGAGTATCTTTTCATAGACTGGTCCATGTTTCTTTCAATGGTAAGTATAAGATTTTTGTCATTAGGAAAATCAAAGTGGTTATGGACCACAAAAATTGCAATGACTTAAAGAAATGACAAACAATCTGACTTAGAGGGACAGAGAGTGACTCAGCTCTCACTGTGTGAACGCAGCAACAGAGCCCAAAGCCCTCTGCCTCTCCTAAGCCTTGACTTGAGAGAGGGTTCTGAAGCTGTTTCTCACCCACGGAGACCCAGCTGCCACACTGTTTTTCTTGGCAGTCACCAGGACCCTTGACAGTGCTGAGTAAACCCGAGCTTCGAGGTCCAGCAACTCTAGAACCAGCCTGCAAGATGGTTTCTCCAGGGAGGTGAAGTCTTTGAGTGAAAAGACATGTATAAAACTTACTTCTTGCTTGGACACAAGGAAATATGGATACATAACCAGGTGTGAAAACATGGCTGGGCTTCTGTAAATGTGAAGCTGGGAATCACTGCTCTCAGGGGAAAGTAGAAATGAGCCTTCCCAAGCCACAGACTCTTTGGCAGTAAAAGCCAGAGGCCCAGCTTGTGCTACAGGATGAGGGGGCCACTCCTGGTCTGCTGACCTGGTTTCCTTGGGGCTTTAAAAGTCGGTATGTACTCCTCCACACCCTGTTTTCAAGTACGGGACTGGTCAATAAGCCTGGAAGCTTCTTAGACATCAAATAATAAGCTTAATCAACCTCCCGAGGAGCAAGAAGGCCCCAGAGTCTTGAAGTACTTGAGCTGCTAGCATTTTTCTATTCAAGATAAGCCTTGATAATGTCTGGGATCAAATGTAGTTGATGAGATTTGAAGTGCCCCAAACCTTACTTTTCCTTTTTTTTTTAAAGAGGGCTTAGCTTATTGTACTCAAGAAATTCTATGATAAGTACATAGTTTCCTCAGAAAAATCTCCCATCTTTTAAAAAAGTTTCCTTTGGACACAAAACGTCAAAGCTATAAGAAAGTTCAGTTGGAAACTTAACTACACACAGAGGCTCCTTGGCTTCTCTAGGTTGGATCTGAAAGTCCAGGATCTGCTCCTTCCCCAGTTTGCTTCTATTGGGAAGTCATGGGACCTTTAGGAGGTAGGGCCTAGTGAGAGGTCCTTGGAGTGTAGCCCCACAAGGGACTGAGATGCCGACACCTCTTCCTTTCTGCGGCTTCTGAGTGCAGATGAGTGCCCCTCCATAGTGATGTGTAGCCCCACTGTGGACCCAAAACAAAAGGATTAAGCCATCCCAAACTGAAGCTTCTAACACTGTGAGACAAAATAAATAAATAAATAAATAAATAAATACAAAACTTTCTCACTCAACCAATACTCACTGAAATTTCCACTCTCCATACCCAAACTTTGCTCTGAATAAACTGATAAACTCAGGTTGGTTATAGTGCCAGAAAGCCAATGTCAAGGAGACCAATAAAGAGGATGCTTCAACTGTGGCAGACGGCTGAACAGGCAGGATCTTCCAACTATAGATGATAGTAAAGTTTGTTGAATTTGAGGAAAGTTTATTCAAACTGAAACTATAACTTTATGGAGCTGAATGACTCTGAGGCAACTCAGATGACACTTTGAGAAACAGAACTAGTAATTTCCTTAGTAATTTAATTTCATGCATGTCAATGTCCATACGCCAAAGAACATTGAAACCTGTCTCTTCCTGTTGTTGATAAAAGCAAATTCATATTTCTAGCATTTGTTTTTTTTTTTGTCAAAATTCACCTACCATAGGATTTTTCAGAGCAATGTGAGGTGCAGTCAGGATCTGGACACAGCTGGCTACTGATGGTTTGAGGAACAAAGTCTCCTCACCAGGTCTCAGACAACTATTAGGAGATCTGTCAAGGGACGCAATATTTTATCAAGGTCTAATACAGTTGCAACATATACATGCATAGGTTTAGTTACATAAATATAAAGATGTGATTTATATATCACAAATGAAATAATGTGATATTTGCTCTTATGAGTGTCTTAATTTATTTAATATAATTACTTCCAGTTACATCATTTTTGTACATGAAATAAGTTGGGGTCTTTATAGCTGAATAAAATGAATGAATAAAATCTCTCTCACACACATGCATACACATGCACACATATGCACTCACATACATATGCACATACACACACACATATCATTGTATACTTTATTATAGTCTCTTGTTGTGTAGCACAGGCTTGCCTTAAACCCACATCTGGCTCTTGAGTCCTAATCATTTTGAGATGGATTTTACATCTTAGTTAACTAGGAGGAGAAAAATATACAAATCAAATATGTGCTTGTTAAAGTCCCAAGAATGGGGCCCTTCCATTTCTTTCTTTATTGTTGTAAATAATTTTATTATGTTTTGTTTTCTTTCCTGAAAGTAGAAACTTGTTATAGGAGACCTTGGCCATTTTTACAAGGACTTGTACCTTCTCATATCTTGAGATGTAGGTGCTGTGGTAGATGAATGGGAGCCAATGTTATTGGCTGAGAAGTAGTGGGTCACAGTTATAATGCCACCAGTTTATATTTATATAGCACCCGTACTTGAAAGAGCTTGGAAGAATTTAAGAACAATTTCATTACACCAGTACACAAGGAAAATATGATGGCATGCATGTTATTGATTTTTTTTAGCTTTGTCAATAAAATGTGCTCTACTCAACCCATAAAGATATTATTAAGATATCAGCTCTTCAACTGGACTCCTCTGCTCATGAATGGTCATTTTTTTCTAAACCTCTGTTGTGAACAGATCATCCAAAATCATTCTCACTAATGTGCCCTTAGGTATAGAGTTAAGCAGGATTAATACACTGCAGACTCACAGCCTCTCACTCCCACCTGAGTTATGGCAGATGAGAGTCTGACAGGGGAGAGTCAGCCTTGGTCATGGAGAGGTGGGACTTCCTTGTGCAATCAAAAGCCACTACAGCAAGGAAGCTATTTTTTTTAAAGATGACTTTGGAAAGTCATGTTCCCCAATACTTTCCTATCACTGACTGCTAAACTCAGTAGAAATTGTGGTAGTGTGTGTGTGTGTGTGTGTGTGTGTGTGTGTGTGTGTGTAGGGAGTGGTGGTAGCATTTGTGTGTATGGAGGAGGGAGGGCTCTGTCTGTCTTTATATCCCCAGAGTTGAGATCATAAGCATGAGATGTCACACTCAGCTTTTCAACAGGATCTGGGAATTGAACTCAGGTCTGCATGCTTGCATGCAAGCACTTTACTTCTAAACCATCTCCCTACCACTCATCAAGAGGATCTAAGTACCAGTGACACTTTCCCTTACAGCTTGGTAGCTCTAAAGCTGTTCCAAGTCTTGTGGACTAGGTAGCAGGGTTGTAACTATAGAGCAGAGATCCTTTTGTGGTATTTTTGGTTACATCAACCCAATGCTCAATATCCAAACCTGCAATGCCCCGTATAGTGATAAATAACATCCAGTGGTTGCTTAAAGTTAGATTAGCTGTAGTGGGAACTAGCTCAGAGCCAGTGGCTGCCTTGAGTGCAAGGGCCTTATTTGGAACCCTGGAAAGGTAACAAAATAATAGTAATAATAACAAAAACAGTAATTTAAAGACATTTAAAATAATTTAAATTAAATAAAAATTGAAGTTACACTTCAATCAATCTAGCCATATTTGAAGGGCTCAGTAATTAATGTGGCTGGGAGCCATACTGAATGGCCGAAGCTATGCATCTGCATCTATGTAGAAAAGTTTGTTGAGTAACATAGCTGGGAACCCAAATGCAAACTGACTGAGAATCAGTTTCAGATGGTAAGTTCACACAGTGGCAAATGAACCGCTTGTGTTAAGGAATCAGCTGCAGTGAAAAAAAAATTAAGCTATAATTATGCAAAACAATTCATTTTTCTGCACATAAAAGGACTGGGGACAACATTTCTCATTATATTCCAAAGAAAGAGGATAACAAAGGCGCCTTGGAAACAGTGAAGATTGAACCTCGATGAGTTAGAAAAAGATTCAACTTATCTTTTCAACAGCTTTAGTCTTCGGAGATCATTGTAAGGAGGCATTTTATAATTACCCTAATTCTCATACAATACTCTAAAACTCACATAAATATTTTAATCTTTATGCTGCTCCTTCAATGTCTAATAAAAAGACCCACCCTGAAAGCCTGTACTCTTAGAATGTGGTGTATCAAACAAAGCACAAGGCACTTGGTGGCCCTCTGGCTGCTGGAAAGCATTGCCTTGTCTTCCCAGAGCCCTACCTTATCTCCCAATATGCTCTGGTTAGTGATGTTATGCCTGCTTTTCTTTTTCCTTTTGAGACAGGATCTTGATACATGGCCCAAGCAGGTCTCTAACCCATGATCATGCTACCTCCATTTCTTAGACTGCTCTCTTTGTTGATGTCCCAGAAATACTAGCTTTCTAAACCAAAAACTCTCATTACCTGCTGCTCCTGCTCTAGCTTTGTGGGTACCTTCAGTAGCATGCCAGTGGTATCATAATCTTGGGGAGACGACACACTGGGATAGGACTAGAAATTGCAAGCCAATGAGAGTTTTGAGAATTAGGCCAGTTCAGGGACAAGGGAGATGCCTTTGTGAAATCATGAGGACCTGAGTTTGAATCCCCAGTACCCATATAAAAATCTCCAGGTGCCTCTAACCTCAACATTGGAAGTAGAGACAGGTAGATCCTAGGTCTCCTCCACCATCCAACTTAGCCAAAATAGCAGGCTTCTCTTGTTCAGTGAGAGATCCTTTCTGAAGGGAATAAGGCAGAGAAGACATTCAAAATCCTCCTGTGGCTTCTGCAAACGTATGCATGGGTCTGCGTATCTGTACACTGAGCTGCATGCAACACACACACACACGTACACAAAACCAAAAACCAAACAAACACAAAGGACTGCCCAGCTAAGTGGCTAACTCTAGGGAAGAAACATGTTTCTAAATCTGAGGCCTTAATCCAAACATTACTATTTCCAACACATCACTTAATGAGATGACCAAAAAAAAAAAAAAAATGGTACAAAGCCAAATATCAAAACTGGAATTCTGGAGGTCTTTCTGCCCACTTCCCAGTTGGGCAGTCTGTGCTTCACCTGAGCAGGTGTTGAGTGTGAGCTAAAGTACACCCCAGCAACCTTTGTCTGTCCTGCCTAACTCCAACCACACCATTCACATTCCTCCCAACAACTTTTGTATCACCAGAATAAGAACAACAGCTGAGGTTGATTTCTAGCCTCCACACACGTATGCAACACATGTATACCAGCACATCCAAATTACTGTGACCCAGAGGAACACACATGTACAGGTATCTGGAACTGGGAGTCATCAGAGCAGGCTATGGCTGCACTAGTGTAACGCTCTTGCAGGGTGGGGCTGGAGGAGCAGATAGAAAGCATCGTGACTGCAAGGTTGAGTAGACCAGGGATAGGACAATGAAGAAGAAAGGGACACAAAGGTCACTCTGAACACAACCATGCTATAGGCCTTTGTCCCATCAATTTGACACCTCTGGGAGTTTTCCATCAACAAGTGAATGACAAGAGAAAATGTGGTGTATTTATACAATACTTTTGTTTAGCTTCAAATAATGAAATAATACCATTAAGAAAATGAATGAAACTGGATATAAAAAATAATAAGGCAGACTTGGAAAGACAAATGTGACATGCCTTCCTCCTATCAGAGGCTAGGTTTTTAAGAAAGTAGAAATGAAGTTATTTGGCAAGAGGAGTGTTCAGTGGAAAGGGGAGGGGGAAATGAGGATGGTGGTGGGTATGATCAAAGTACATAACATACGCACATGAATGAGCTAAAATGAGACACATTATTTTATATAATGAACATATACTGATTGAAAAAAAATCAAAGGAGGCTATTTTGAGAAGAGAAAAAAGAGAAACAAAACCCAATTTGGCCGAGTGTGGTAGCACAGGCTTGTGATCCCTGCACTCATAGGAAAAAGGGGAGGAAGAGGGAGAGGGGGAGGAGGCAGAGGAAGCGATGCATCTATCTTTAGCAGCATCTTTTCTTCCTTCACCTCTCTCATTTTTGTTCGGTTTCCTCAGATGCTTAGGTATATTTTGAGAACATGCATTAATTCTCTGAAATTCATATATTAATACGTGATCTACAAACTATGTCTTTCTCTTCCTCATCCTCTGCTCCTTACAGTTTTAATATGAAGTATCCCTCCACAGACTGATTTCACTGAAGGTTTGGTCCTCAGTACCCTATTGGGTCCCTCAGCTTTTAGGCTGTGGCTCCATCATGAGGGTGCTAGTCTCAGCAGTATCTTACTTAGTCTACTGCTGGGTTCATAGTTGAATGGATTAGTGAGAGGTGACAGAAAGCACAGAGGATGGAACAAGTTACAGGAAGTAGATCATTGGGGGTGTAGCCTCAAAAGAATACAATGCTGTCTCTTCCCTACACCTTGGTTGGTGTGAGGTCCCTTGCCTCCTTCTCTGTAGACACCACCAGCATTATTCCAGCTCTTGTGAGGTCAGGGCAAAACCCGGGTTGCTGAGTTTCACTGTCCAAATCCTCTAGAGTTATAGAAGAGATGAGCAGGGCTAAGCATGACTCCACAGATGCAGAAGAGTTAGCAGGCTCAGCTATGAGCCACTGTACCGAGATGACAACTCTAATTGTGCTTGGCATATGAGCTAATCATGGCCGCCGAGATGCTTCACACCGGGGTCTCAGTGAACGATGAGTCCCATTCCCCTCCAACCCCCACCAAGAAGTACAGTGCACAGGTGACACCCTTATGTGCAAGTCAAGTGTTCATTCAGAGGATTGGAAAGGCAGCTAAACCAAAACAGAGGCCAAGATAAAGGGGAGGGAAAAGAGTATCTGTGTGGGATTGTGAAGGTTGAGTGGTGAGCAGGAAGTGGAGTTCAAAAGAGGGACTAATGGCTCGCAAAGGCCGCAAGAAGTGGGAAGGAGCAATTAATTGGATCAGTCTGTGAAGGTTCAAAACAGTCTTCTTGCAAGACGACGTAATATCCTGATTCCCAAGTCAGGATCCCCCAAGTCTTCCATATGACTGATAATTAAAGCCAGCTCCTGGGAAATAAATTCTTTAATTTGTATATTCTAAGTGGGGGCGGCAGCTATCCCTTTGACCTTATTTAAAATTGTCTTTTGGAAGGTAAATGCCTAAGACTCTCAAAAAAAAATGTTTAGAAGTATGTTGTAGAACAATAAGGAGGATCTTGAGGTTGGGACAAAAGGACAGGAAGCAACCTGAAGCCCCAGAGGCTGAGCATCATCCCCACAGCCCACACTTCAGTTCTGAAAACTCAGGTGCTCACTACAATGTACACTCCAGGGACATTGCTGAAAAGATTGCCAGATTTTCTGTTTCTGTCTTTTGTTACCTAACTTTCCATCTCACGGCCTACAGGTACACCAGTTCCACCAGAAAGCCTAGCAGAAGTGGACCAGCCAGGAACATGGCAGCAAGCAGAGAGGACAGGTATAGCATCTATCAGGATCACAGAGCAGAAAAAGATTATTCAGCAGCTATCCCATCCACCATGACCTGGACACAAATCCCAAGCCACACAAGGAACCATGATCCCATGTCTGTCAAAATAGTCACCATGACAACCATGTAAAGTATTGAAGGTGATTTTTTAGATCCAATTTTTAATATGATTTTTTTGAGATTATAATATAATTATATAATTTCTTCCCTCCAAATCCTACATACCCCTTCATGCTCTTTGACAAATTCATGGTTTTTTTTTTTATCAATTGTTGTTACATATGTGTATGCACATAAATGCATAAGTGTATCCTTTTCAGACTATCTGCTAACTGTATGTAGGTTTTCAGGGCTGACCATTCATGCTCTAACGGGGAAGACTGTTTCTCTTCTTCTCATTTTGTTTCTCCACTTAGTTGCCTGTAGTTCTTTGTGTAGACAGAAATCATTACAGAAAACAGTAACCAATCAAGATTCGGAGTTGCGGAGCCAAGCTGCAAATGATACATCCACAAAACAACTCCCATGCCGAAGGCTCAGGGGTTATTCTAGAAGAATGTGCAGAAAGACTGTAAGACCCAGAGAGACAGAGAGTTTGCTGAGAGACTGTGTCTCCCAGAGTAGGCAGAAGATTACCTAAGCACGAGCTGAGCAGAGATAACAAAAGGCATCCGAAAGTGAACAGTGGAGTGCTCAGGAGTCTTCAACCTGCACAGAGACGCCCAGGCAGTGTTTGAACTAGGAGGTAGACTTGCCCCATTTGAGGGGCTTATGTTATGTAAGAGTTTATAAAGATGACTTAGTTGATGCGTAACATAATGAGTTTCATAGATGATTTTCTTTTTTTTTCTTTTTTTTCCTTAGATATTTTCTTTATTTACATTTCAAATGTTACCCCCTTTTTCTGGCTTCCCCTCCAAAAAGCCCTTATCCCAACCTCCCTCCCCCTGCTCACCAACCCACCCACTCCCCACTTCCCTGTCCTGGCATTCCCCTACACTGGGGCGTCGAGCCTTCACAGGGCCAAGGGCCTCCCCTCCTACTGATGTCCAAAAAGGCCATCCTCGCTACAATTGTGGCTGGAGCCATGGGTTCCCTCCATGTGTACTCTTTGGTTGATGGTTTAGTCCCTGGGAGCTCGGGAGGTACTGGTTGGTTCATAAAAGATTTTCATGGACGCATCATTAAAAGTTTCCCATTTTTAAGCCCTCACTACCCTGCTCCTCCAAATCATTCAGGTTCTGTGGCTAAATAATAAAATGAACTAGAAAAGGCAGTGACATGTTGATATTGACAGTTGAGACATTAAAGGGACAGCTGTAGTGGGGAGTGATTCTAACTTTATTTTATTAGCATATACTCAGTGTACATGTTCCTTGGTTTTGTGGGGGCATTCTTACACATGTTTAGGATGTGTTTTTATCATGCCCCCCACCTCTCTTCCTTGTTTTCTCCTTCTCCCCCATCTCTCTTAGTGCCCTTGGTTACCATAGATACTATGGCTTCTACTTTCTTGTCATATTTATACACAATTTTATGCATCTACATAAAATTTTAGTGCCACAAATGAGAGATACTAAAGTATGTGTCTGAGCATGATTTAATGTTCTTACTATGATACTCTTCAGTTGTATCCATCTTTATACAAGTGACACCATTTTTTTTCAGGGGGGTATTTGTTTGTTTTTGTTTTATTCAAGACAAGATTTCTCTGTGTACTAGCCTTGGCTGCCCTGGAACTTGCTTTGTAGACCAAGCTGGCCTAGAACTCACAGAGGTCTACTTGCCTCTGCCTCTCAACTGAATCCTGGGATTAAAGCCATGTGCAATCACACCAGGCTCTCCAATTTTGTTTTTTATAGCTGTATAAAATTATATTATGACTGTGGGACTGTGAAAGGCAGCCTGGTTTCTAGTTGAGCTAGGTTTGAAACCCTGGTGACCCCACAGATGACCCTGCAAGGGACGGTAGCCGTTTTGCCCACTCTCCTGGACACCAGACCCCTGACACGAGGCCACAACTCTCCATAGGTCTGTGGCCATCAGTCATGTAAGGGCAATGTCTCACGCCCTTCCACAGGTAGAGGACATGACCACAGGTCACATAGGCTCAAGACAGATCTCCATTTTAATGAGGCACCTAAAGGTCTAAAGGACTTAGCCAATAAACTCCCCTTCCCAGACTGCAAAAGGTATTTAAACTCATATCCACCCTGAGAAAGTAGGGTACAGTTACTCATTGACACTCTCTGCCATGACACTAAATGCTTTAAAACCATGGACTGTCTCTTTTCATCGAGCTCTGCCGTGGGGAGCAACTGAACAGGCCTTCGTCTAAAGAGCTGCGGCTAATCTGCAGAAGGCCTGTCAGCGCTCCCAGCCATGGCTTCCACCAAGCCAAGCCGCCCACTGAACAAACCAAGGACATTCATCTCATCCCCAAGGGACCAGGCCAGAGCTCTCTCCCCACTCTCCTCGCTTGACCCCGTGCTAGATCCAGCTCTCGGGTCCCCACTCTGTTTTCAGCTCTTCCACAGCATCCAACGGTGTCTGGGGTACCCGAGAGTCTGAGAAACAAACGGTCCTGGCCTCTCTGCAAGCCTAGAGACCCTCCCCCAGCAGGCTTAGTCAGTCCCTGGGGACCTCAGACTGTGCTCCCCCACTCGGAGTGGGATTCCAAGGATTCCCATAGCCCCATACCCACCTGGCGTGGAGAAAGTGTAGTCAAAGTTCCTGCTCCATGAGTGGCCTGAGCTCCAAGCAGACGCAGGACACACACTTAACCCACATTATGACCACTGATAAAATGGAAGAAAATCTTTGCTATAGACACATCTTACAGAGGGTTAATATCCAGAATGTATAAAGAGCTAAGTAAAACTTCATTTCAGTAAATGATGAATTGTTCATCTTCTCTCTCACAAGGAAGAAAAGAAGGCAAAAACAGTCCCAAAGTCAGGAAAAACAATGAATGCCACGTTGTATCATAGACACTTGGAGATCTTCTACAGTTAGAAGGAAACAGCTGAATGGCATCTCCAAGGACACTCACAAGAAAAAACTTCATGTAGAAGATAGCCAAGAGCAAGACATTTCACAGAAGCCAACAGCCAAAGCCTGAAGAGCTCACAAGCAGCAAGAGGCTTCTTGTCATGATTAGTCTATGAGAGTCGCCAGTCATGTGTGAAGCATGCCACTGCTCCAGGGCCTAGCTCTGCAGATCTAAGTGCATCCAGGACCACACAACCACAGGCAGTTCCCCGGGTGCTGGATAGAGCTAGATTTGTAGAGATACTCTTGCAGGTCTTGAGTTGACATGGCGACCCATAGGCACTTCCTTTGCTGGGAAGTGAGTAAAATAGGTTGTTTAAGGTCACTAAACACAAGGAGGTGCTGGCTTGCACCTCCTTGAAGATGTGGAGTATCTTTTCTGCCCATCAAGGCTCCTTCTTCTAAGACCCACAGAGAAGGCTTGTTGTTATGTTGGGTGAATTACTATAGAACCATCTCTGTCCAGGGTCCCTCTGAGACACATTAGGGAAGTAGCTCTCTAAATTAAGAGAAACTTTTGTTTTGTTATTATAAGCTGTTATGTTCTTGGGTGTAAAGATCCCAATGAAGGTTAAAAAGATAATTCAATTAGGAAAGTCCCTGAATTTGGTCCCTAGAATCTGCATAATGGTATGAGTTTGTAACTCAGCCCTGGGAGTCAGAGATAAGAGGATCCCTGGGGATTGTTGGTCTGTTATTATAGCCTAAGTTATGTCATCATGAGCTCTGAGTACCAGTGAGAGACCCTGCCTAAAGAACACAAAGTGGGTGGCTCCTGAAGAGTGACACCTGAGGCTGAGCTCCACAGATATCAGGTATGCATACATATATGTACCACATCTGTGGGAGTGAGCATATACACATATGGCACACATATATACACATACACTTAAATAAATACTCTCACACACTTAACTAAGTACACACAAACATAAAGTTAAATACTCACACATACACACAAATTTAAATGAATACATAAATAAAAACACTTGTGAGCATGAACCAGAGACACACTTGCATATTATCCCGAGACCACTATTCCCTTCTTCACACGCAAGACTTTGTTGATAGGAGAAGTAAAAGTCCTTAGACAATTCTGAGCACCTGTTAAGGGAATGAGTCCTGAAAGGGGCTAGGGTCACAGAACACACTGGTGATAAGGGTACTGGGATCTCTCAAGGGGAAACTCCAGGGCCCATGTGAACCACTTGTGACCCTCAGGCAGGTAGACTCTGTTCGGCCACCTCAAAATCCTGTCTGGGAGATCTGAGCAGCAGAGACACTTCACCTATTTGTTGAAAGGCCTCCTTTCTACAGCAAAATCATTTCAGCACTTGTTCATTAAATATAAAACATCAAAGAGGATTTGCAAATCTGGAAAACATTTAGGAAACATTTAAATGGGGTGTCACTTCAGCAGAGTAAGTGGCATGAACTGTTTGATTTTCAACTACTTACAGATGTCTGCAACCCCAGGATTAATGTATATATTTTCCAGGAGAAATTGTGTATGCAGAGTTCTGACCGAATTTTCCTAAGAGAGGAGAATTAGCGTACATCTGTACATGGCAGGATGGTCCCCCTGTGTGTGCCTATCCAAGTGGATGAGAAAAGACAACTTTTTTAGTGTATCAGAAATGTTGCATGAGAAGACTTAAGAACTCAATGTTCTATTCTCATTTTTGTTTAGAATTCCTGAGTTCCAAAGTTGCCAAATCGCTTCTTTCCTGGTTCATCTTTGTGCTTGAGAACTTTCTTTAAATAACTCCCTGGAAGCTGGTCACACAGACAATGCCAAAAGACAATATGATCCGGGAACAAATCTGGCCCCCACAAGTCTAGAAGCTTCCCAAACATTGTTTTTCTGCCATAGATTCCCGTAATGAATGACTGCTGTGACTCGGGCCTCCTCTGCCCTTGGGAACCAAGGAGGAGAAAGTCTAGGGCTTTGCCTAGAATATTTTGTAGGATTAAACATTTTCTGTAATTCACACTTTAGATATCATTTATGTCACATCTTACTCCTAAAATGATTTGATATGACTTATGAAATTAGATGTCATATTTTAAAACAAGCCAAGAAAACAAAGCAAGAAATAATTGCTGTCTGTTTCTCTAGAGGCTGGCTGAACTCTGAAACCTGAGTTTTCAGCAGCTGACCTACGATACAAAAGAATCCTTTTGAAACTATAAGGATTTGGTGATTGAATATGGGAATGATTCCTAGGTGGAGCAGTCTCTGGATTGTCCTTCCTTCAGTCTCTGCTCCATAGTTTGTCTCTGCAACTCCTTCCATGGGTATTTTGTTCCCCCTTCTAAGAAGGAATGAAGTATCCACACTTTGGTCTTCCTTCTTCTTGAGTTTCTTGTGGTTTGTGGATTGTATTTTGAGTACACATGGTGGGACTCATGGCTCCAGCTACACATGTAGCCAAGGATGGCCTAGTTGGTCATCTATGGGAGGAGAGGCCCTTGGTTCTGTGAAGGCTCTATGCCCCAGTATAGGGGAATGCCAGGGCTAGGAAGCAGGAGAGGGTGGGTTGGTGAGCAGGGAGAATGGGGAGGGAACAGAGTTGGTTTTTTCATTTTTTTGTTTTTTGTTTTTTCCTTTTCAGTGAGGAAACCGGGAAAGGAGCTATCATTTGAAATGTAAATAAAGAAAATACCAAAAAAAATTAATTAAAAAATTATAAAAGAAAAAAGAAACTACAAGGAAGAATAATTCAAGAGGAGCATTGAAGTTCTGGATCCGACGACAGAGTGAAAATACAGGGTAAGCTCAATACATGGTAGAGATGGATTTTAAAAAGACTGAATTGGGGATGAAACAATAGCTCAGTTAGGAAACTGCTGGTATTTCAAGCCTAAGGACCTGGGTTTAACTCTCAGAATCCAGAGAGAGAGAGAGAGAG
>NW_022196905.1:266403747-266456989 GCF_008632895.1 Mastomys coucha | reverse complement strand
AGGAAGAAGGAGGAGGAGGAGGAGGAGGAGAAGAAGAGGAGGAGGAGGAGAAGGAGGGGGAGATGGGAGGGGAGGAGAAGGAGGAGGAGGAGGAAGAGGAAAAAGAAGAAGGAGAAGGAGAAGAAGCAGAAGAAGGAGGAGGAGGAGGAGGAGGAGGAGGAGGGAAGAGGGAAGAAGAAGAAGAAGAAGAAGAAGAAGAAGAAGAAGAAGAAGAAGAAGAAGAAGAAGAAGAAGAAGAAGAAGAAGAAGAAGAAGAAGCTCTGTCAGTGAGATGGATTAGTGAGTAAATGCACCTTCTGCCAAGCCTGACAACCTGAATTTAATTTCCCAGAAGCCCATGATAGAAGAAAATAATTGACTACAAGTTGTCTTGTAATGCCTACATAGGCGCAATAGTATCATATTTTATATAATTATGGTTTCATTACTGTGAATAGACACCATAACTAAGGCAACTCTTACTTATAAAGGCAAACATTCCATTGAAGCTGGCTTACAGTTTTCAGAGGTTCAGTCCATTATCATCATGGTGGGAAGCATGGCAGCATCCAGGCAGACATGGTGCCGGAGAAGCCAAGAGTTTTACATCTTGATCTAAAGGCACCCAGGAGGAGGGTCTCCCTTCTGCTCCAGGCAGAGCTTGAGCATAAGACATCAATGTCCACCCCCACAGTGACATATGTCCTCCAACAAGGTCACACCTCCTAATAGTGCCACTTCCCATGGGCCAACCATACTGAAAATACCATATATAATATATATGTACATATATATGTATTTATGAACATATATACACACACATTGTATATATTATATATGTATATACAATATATATGGTATAGATAGATAGATATAGGTATAGATATAGATATAGATATAGATATAGATATAGATATAGATATAGATATAGATATAGATATAATGTGTGTGTGTGTATGTATGTATAATTCCAGCACTGGGGAGGTAGAGATAGGAGGACCTCTGGGTCCACTGGACAGTCAGCCCAGCCACTTGGAAACCTCCAAGATGGTGAAAGATGGATAGATGGCTCCTGAGAAACGACATTTGAGATTGTCCTCTGGCCTCAACACACTGGTGCACACAAACATGTATATGTGCATATCCACACATATTCATGTGCATCCTCATACATGTGCACACACACACACACACACACACACACACACACAGACACACATGCATACAAGGAAACTGAATTCTACATATGACTTAACAAAGGCCAGTAGCTTACCTTAAGGAAACCTCTAAAAAGAGTTTTTTAGGAATAGGGGAAATGTAATAGTTTAGAAAAATACCTTGAGCTGGAAGCTGATTGTTGTGACACCTTTCTCCCTGCAGAGACAAACAATGCCTACCCACCCCTCATAAGTTCCCAATGACAAAGCATTGAGTCCATTGGGCTTACTTAGAGAGCAATGGGTGAGGGGTTATGTGCAGGAGCATGGGAGATTCTAAAGCAGCCACATTGGGAAGTTTGTACCAAGGAGGGATGGTGGCTTGCCCATGACTCTGTAGCTGTAGCTTCCTTCAGTTATCTGTCCCCACTCATTTCCTCTTACCCATTCCTGACACCCAAGCTCCTAAGCAATTGGGGCAGAATTGAATACAATTGGATGGGAGGATCTGATTAACCCTCTACATACCAACATGCTCTGTGAGTGCATGTGAACAGGCCACAGACCTGAGTGATGGACTCCCACAAGTAAGCACAGCTGATCTCATGAAGATAGAGCACTTTTGCTCAAAGGATAACCTTGTACACTGTGGATGGTCTCTCCTGGGTATCATCCTCTAATCAAGTCTTTGGCAAACATTGCCAGACACCCCTAATCCTCCTCTTACATGTCACCTAGAGAAAAGTTTGAACAATGTAGCACTTAGGTAACCTCTTCCAGTCTAACACAAGAGTGTGTCTGAGTTAACATCCAGGTACTGGTACTTAACCAAGCTCCTCGGGTCTTTCTGGAGGGTGAAGACTGGAGCATTTGAACCATCATGCCTGCATCGTGTGTCTCTTCCAGTGCTTTCTCATTTTGTTCCTTTCCCTTCTCTTCTCCCCTAAATACTTTTGGGCTGTTCATAACTTCCCTGTCTCACACGTATTGACACAGAGAGAAGCATTCACACATCTCAGAGAATTACTTTCTTTCACATTATCGTTCCCTAATGATAGCACATGTTCAACTGCCTGCCAGGCATCTATCTATGTATACCTTACTAGCCCTGTATAAGTCCTCAGACTCCACCCACTCCGGCTCTCATATGTAAATACCTGTGTGGAAGCCAAAGCACAGCCTTATATGCCATTCACCAGGTGCCATTTGTTTTTCCTTTTAAAAAGACTGCCTAGCTGGTCAATGAGCACAGGGACCTTCCTGTCTCTACCTCCTTCCACAGTTCCACAGTGCTGAGCTTAGTTCCATTATACCAAGCTTTTGTAAGGATGCTGGAGGTAAAGCTCAGATCCCATAAGTCACAGTCCCTTTACCAACTGAGCCACCTCCCTAAACCCCATCTCTTTTGACCATCCCCATCATTCCTAAAACCTTCCCAGTTATGCAGTGTTGGAAACTCAGTGCCTCTGCTCTCTTGGCTCTGCCACCATTTTTAGTCAATCCTCCTCTTGAAGGTGTGTGTGTAGCATCAATCTCAGGTCGGTCCTCACATCTCATTTCTCTGGCTGCCCCAGGAAGACCACCACAGAGCTCGTCCATAGATGCTCTACATCTTAAACACCGTTTGGGAAGAACTGAAACCATGAGAGTGAGAGAAACAGAATTCTACTCATACTTCAGATCTTAAAAGTCCTGCTTTTACTTACCAAAAGAAACCACAACACTCCAGGTCTTAACCTGCTTTTCCAGGTAACCACATTCCATTGATATATTGTATTTCTCCCTTTCTGTGTCAATGTGACTACTGCTTCCTTCTCTATAAATGAATTCTGTTCACACCCCAAATCAAGTTCCAATCTTCTAAGCAAGTCATCAGAGTCAGTTCAATATATACCCCATAGAGCTAATAAAACAATGCCTCTCCCAGAGCTCACTTCACACTGAATTCAGACTGAGCAAATGAGAAAAAAGATGATGTCTCTCTCTGTCTCAGTCTCTGTCTCTCTGGGTCTCTTTCTCAATCTCTCTGTCTCGGTCTCTGTATCTCCTTCTCTCCCTGTTTGTCTCTCTCTCTGTGTCTGTCTCTCTCTGTCTCTCTCTCTGTCTAAGCCTCTCTCTTTCTCTCTCTCTCTCTCTCTCTCTCTCTCTCTCTCTCATGATTTCTTATTTACTTAAGTCAGACTTTTTTTTGAAGAAAATAGAATTATTTTTGGCCTGCCTGACACCCCTTAAGAGAAAAGACTCTCGTCTGTGACCCTCTTTTGGGGAGCAGGAAACCTTTCCAGTGAGCTGCGTGTCCTGAAGCCTTATGATTCCCACTGCTAACCAGGACCTACTAGAGGTGAGCAGAACACAAGCTGGGAAGCCTTTGGGATAAACTCTGCCCCAGACGTGAGCCTGGGCAGCTGTTAAAAAAAAAAAAAAAAGGCAATAGCTCAGTTAGGAGACAAATGTGGGGTCTTAGGAGCCCCATGAGCTCTTTACCTGCAGCTATTATGGCCAGTAGGACACCACAGGATACTGTGATTTATCAGAGCAAAATAGCCCAGTAATCGTAGGAGAGCTAGACCTCATTATGATGAAACAGTACTGGCTATCCTTGAGTCAGACAAAGGAGAACATGAAATTGCTGTGGTCAGCAGTACTGACAAGCTGCATTTAAAAAGACTCAAAACGAACTGCCAGTTGACAGTACTTCAGGAGAAGATGCCTATAAATGCCACAGAGGCATGTCAGATGTAAACCTCGATCTTTAAATGCTTTAAAATGTGCCTTTATGTTTCATTTCCTTCCAAAAAGCTAAATAAGGAACAAGGTACATACATTTAAGGTGCTCACTCTGAATCCCTGAGGCACAAGGTGGTGTAGAAATCAGGTAATTACAGAGTACCGTATCTTTCCAATTAAGTATGGGTGTGCTGTGGATCTGGAAAACAAGTGATTCACTGAGCACATACGACATCTGAGACATACTATTGTGCCTTAAAAGGTCCTTAGCTAGGAGAGAGGTCGAGAGTGTCCAGCATCGCTGTGTTTTTTGATATCTCATCCAGTCATAGGTAAGGGGGGCACCTCTTAGGTAGGAAGCCACACAGTCTGTCACTATCATGTCTTTTTGGATAAATGGAAAAGCAACACTGAATGGCTTTTAAGAAGAGCCAAATGCTTCTTGCTGCCCTCCTTTTCATTTTAAATTATAATTGTTTATTGCCAATCTTTATTAGTGGAAGGGAATTTGGTGATCACTTTTTTCCCCGTAGAAAAATCTGAGGGGTGGAGAGATGTTCTCTGCGGTTAAGAGTGTGTCCTGCTCTTCTTGCAAAGGACATGAGTTCAGTTTCCAGCACGCTTTTGGGCAGCTTATAATCACTGTAACTTCAGCTCCAGAGAGATTTGATGAGTTTGACCTCCCGGGTCATATGCACATACCCATACCCATACCCATACCCATACCCATACCCATACCCATACACACACACACACACACACACACACACACACACACACACATACACACACACACACACATGCATATAATTTAAAATAAAATAAATCTTAATTTTTCATTATTCAAACCCTAAAAACATCCAATGAGACATATGATACCAATGGGGCCTGCGTCTCAGAGCCTTTGATGTCTTTCCCAGTCCTCATATATCCAAAGAAACCTAGGAACTTGTCGAGCTGAGGAAGTTGATGGCTCCTCTAGTAAGAATAGGGAGACCAAACAATGAATCCTGTAGAGTTAAAACCTTAGAGAGGCTTGTTTGAAACCCAACTAGTAATGGCCACAGTAAGCAGAGGAGGTACCCTCCACCTGCAGAAGGCCACTTTCTCTGAACTCCAAGAAACAAGAACACCTATAATTTTAATCCTACCTTTTAAATAAACATTTTTAAACTAATACAGAAGCAATGAGCCATGGACCGAACTAATCGTAACACAAAGGACTTGAATGGCCAATGCAGATTTAGGCCATTATGAGAATTTTGTAACCCAGCTTTCCCCCCTCAGTTGGTAACAAGGTGTGATAGAAATCCCAACGCTACTTTAAGGAAAAGTAAGGACTCACCTCTCTAGCTTCGCTTATCCAAGTGAAAGGTTTTCTTAGGAGAGTCACAACAGATGACAGGTAGGATTAGGAAACAAAAGAAAGCATTTTTCCCCCAGACCTGACAAACTGGGCAGAGTAAAAGTAAAACCTAAAAGCCCCAACCTACCCTGCTCCAGACCCTGCCACCAGCACAGCCCTTCTGAGAATCTAACCACTACAGGAAGCTGACAGTTTCCCTCAAAAGCAATGCTAGGGTCAGGAAACAAGACTGAAATAAAAAGCCTTCCAACTGTGGAAGGTAAACGTTTTCTTCTCTCTGTGTAGCATACTACAAAGAATTATTTGCTAATGAATTGTGTGCTAATGAATTAAAAGGGGTGTTTATATGCAAGGGAGAAAAAAAAAAGAATGGAAACCCCACAAACAGAAGAACCATCACTGCATTAATATAATTTCCTTCCCTAACATTTTTCACAATCATGTACTTTCGGTATATTTAATCTTTTACAGTGGTTCCCATAGCAACTCCTCTGGGTAGTGGCAGAGCTGAAGGCTATTACAGTCTTGAAACTCAGCCCTGCCCTGGTTAGGAATTCTCTCCCTTTTTTGCTTTCTCTCTCTGTCCTTATTTTTACATATTTGTTTATATGATACTATTAAATCTTGCATTGATCTCAGAACCCTGCCAGAGATGAGACCGTCTAAAGGACAGAAGACATACTAAGTCGATTTCGTTGTTCTGAGCTTCAAACTTAAGGTCCTGGCTCACTGAAAACTGTGTTTCCATGTTCCTTCACAGCATCTTCTCCAGCATGTATGGACACGAAGAGGGGTTCCTTGAGGGATATTAATTGGAATCCATCCCTTTCGTGTGAAACCTTCACCTCTGCAATGGCCTCAGCCCTAGGGTGACCAGGAAAACAAACAAGTGAATGTAAGTCCCACGTGTAAAAAAAAAAAAAAATCATGGGCCGCCACTGTGGAGGACAGCTTTGGGATTGCGTAATGTCACAGAATTCAAATGGGATGCGCTTCTCATTTCCTTCCTGCAATTTGTTTCTCTGCCCCAGATAAAACCAGCTCTGAGGAGTGGGCTCCGGGACTCGAAAATCAAATATTGTTATTAATCAGTGTAATTACTTTTCTTGGCCCAACTGTGGAGCTGGGAAGCAACCCAAATTCTCCTGAGTGCAGTCTCCACTAATACATGTTGTCCGGCCACCATTACCTCATCCTTAGTCATCTTAAACTAAAAAAAAAAACCAAAAACTGTAATTATTTTACTAACATATTATTGAGCTTGTTTATTTACATATATCTGCCTCATAAAAGATAAGGTTAGAAGCACTAATGCTGAATGGCAGCAAGAAAAAGATCTGGCCTCTCTCTGTCTTACAAATGTCCGAAAACTTCCAACATAAACAGAAGGAGCATTGGTATAAACACACTCTGGCTCAGCAGCTGAGGAGTTTAATGTTCCTAGCTTAGCAATAATTGAGTGGCTTTTTGGAAGGCATCATAGATGTTCGAATAAATTAGAAAGTCATCCCACTATCTGAGCATGTCATTGAGGGCATCCATCCCCCACAACCCTCTGGAAGGTGCTATTGTGGTAGGTGACGCAGGGCTCTGGGCATATCATTGAAGGGTTATCTAGGTTAGATTAATTCAGGTGGGGAAACCCACTCTAACCAGGGATGGTCCCTGACTGCAAAAGAGGGAAGAAATCAAGCCAGGTACCAGCATTCATTGCTCTCTTCTTCCTGATTGTTGATGTGATTTGACTTCCCCTCTTGTGACTTCCTTGACATGATGAACTGTACCCTAGGACTGTGCACTAAAATAAGCCCCTTGTCTTCAAATTGGCCTTTGTTGGATATTTTTTCATGCCAGCAGGAAGTGGCTAATATAGCTCCTGGCACACTCATTGTTTTCTTTGTTTATCTAGATCATTCTCCATGAGACAGATGAGCCTCGAACTTCAGCACTGTGTGACCATTTTCAGATAGCAGCCTATCCTCAAGAAATTGTGACTCTCTTGCATTATATGATAGCAAATATTGAATGTGTGTTTCACCAACAGCCATTAGTGAGTAAACATACCAAAAGATTCTAATGAAGGTTTACCATCAGACGAAACTGTTCTTTGGCACTGTACACAAATATTAACCAGTAGCATTGTCAGTCAAGTCTGAGACTACACAAGGTCAACATGATTCATCATCTAATAAAGTGATTCTGAACTTAACTTTGTGGGAAACACATCCTTTCCTATGCATGAGCTAGTTTATGCATGCTATATTCTTTGTAATTCAGACATATGCCAACTTACTCCCATGTGGTCTAACTTCTTCACCTAAATATATCAATCACACAAACCCTAAGGTTTCTTGAGTATAGATTTTACAAGTATGAGGTTAATCCATTGATGTTTTGGGGACTATATGAGTGTCCACATCCGCAGAATTATTTTTATTTTGTAGGTTGAATGAGATAGCATAACCTTTCCTTTCTTTTCTTTGAAAACATATATCAAATTATAATTTGCACACATTAAGGCCTGGTGGTTATCAACCTTCCTAATGTTGAGACCACTGTTCCTCATGTTGTGGTAACCCCCAAACATAAAATCGTTTTTTTATGTTGCTACTTCATAACTGTAATTTCACTTCTGTTCTGAATTATAATGCAAATACTTTTGGCGATAGATGTCTGCCAAATGGGTCACAACCCACCAGTTGAGAACCTGTGCATTAATCATTAATCATAATTAACCGGTGTAGTGGGAGAGTAGGGATGGGAAAAAAAGCAACAGTGAGATTAACATCTGAGAGAAATAGCTGACAGAAGAGACTGAAAACCTTTCTCTGTTGATTGCCTGTGACAAACAGCATGTGCATAGAAAACAAACCTGAAAGTTCAGACAGGAGAGGTAGTGCTGTGTTGTGCTCTTTTTGTGCTGCCCATGTGCCAAGTGGCACTAGGCTTGAGGCAGAGCTTTGCTGTGCATGCTTTTCCCTGCTCCTGAGCTCACTTCCATCCCTGGGTATGCCTTTCCTTAATAGACTGTCTCTATTTCTCTTTCTTTCTGTGTCCCTGGTACAACCCTCTTTGGGGAGAACTCAAGAACTTAAGAAACTTCAGGGGGCACCCCCCACCCCAGGCTCGGATTCTCTCCTATCACAAAACCACATGCAATTCAAGTGCTCAGTTTGACAAGTGTGGTTATAGCTATGCTTGTCACCACCACATCTAAGATAAGGGACACATTCACCACCTGGAAAGATTCTCTTCTAAATCACATTATTTGTCATATGTGGACATACACATGTGACAGGACATGGGCAGAGATGAGGGCACTACTTGTGAGAGTCAGTTCTCTCTACCATGTGGCTCCTTGGGATCCAACTTGAATTGTTAGGCTTGGCAACAAGTGGCTTAACTCACTGACTCATCTCACTCCCTACCCCAAATTCATTATGTCCTTTCATCGTCCTGTCTTCTAGCCTCTCCTGTCCCTAGGAGCTATGGAACCCTCCAATTCCTAGGGAACCACACACCTGATTTACTCTACTACAGATTACTTTATACTTTCTAAATGGTCTCATATATACATATTGGTCAGGCTTCTTTCAGTCAGCATGGTAAACATGAAATCTAGCTATGTGGATATAAATATTGACAGGTAGTTTTTATAATATATATATATATATATATACATATATATATGTATGTGCGTGTGTGTGTGTGTGTGTGTGTATGTTTCATGTTTTACCGTGTGTGTGTGTGTGTGTGTGTGTGTGTGTGTGTGTGTGTGTGTATGTTTCGTGTTTTACCGTGTGTGTGTGTGTGTGTGTGTGTGTGTGTGTGTGTGTGTATGTACCACATGCCTGTCTGGTGCCTAAGACTAAACTAGATCATTGGATCCTTAGAAGTGAAGTTAATGATGGCTGTGAACTGCTATGTAAGTCCTGGGAGCTGAATCTAGGTCCTCTGCAAGAGAAGCCAGTGTTCTTAACTATTGACCCATCTCTCCAGCTCTGAATTGCTTTTTCTCCTCTACAGTTTCTGTCAGAGGTGGGGGGAATGGTAGACTCTGTTTCTCTTCCATCTGACATTGGACGCTGGGGTGGGGCTGCTTTGAGTTTGGGGTTGTTACAAATAGGTGTAAATATGTGAAACATTGATTTCTAGGAACAGAGAAGCTGGGTCACATAGCAGGAACATTTCCATCTTCTTAAGTTGACAGGTTCTCAAAGAAGTGGTACCCCAGGAACTACCACTTGCTATCTGGGAGTTCTGTGTGCTCTATATCCTTGCCAAAGCTGGTGTCATCAGCCTGTTTAAATTTCAGACACCCTAATCAAGGTTCAGTGACCTGTCACTATGATTGCAATATACTTTTCTCCTGAGATTAATGACAGTCAACATCTTCCCATGGAGTCACTTGCCATACATGTTTCTAATATCATTCAGACTTTATGCCCATGTTTGAGAGTTCTGGGCTGGGGTGTGTGTGTATGTGTGTGTGTTTGTGTGTGTGTGTGTGTGTGTGTGTGTATGTGTGTGTGTGTGTGTGTGTGTGTGTGTGTGTGTGTGGTGTTACTCTGTTATGACTATTTTAGAAGTATCCTCATATATTCCATGTACAAATTCCTTTGTTGATAAGTGATTCTTTGCTCATTTTTTCATTCTTTTTAATAATGATTTTCAAAGAGCAGAATTCTTCATTTTGATGAAGTCTAATTTATCAAACCTTTTACACTCATGGCGTATGCTTCTGGTCTTATATATAAGATGCCTTAGCTTTTTCAGAGATGACAAAGGATTTACAATGTTTTCTTCCAGGAGTTTGATAGTTTTCTATATAGGTCTGTGACCCATGTAGAATTAATTTCATATGTGACAAAGCTCGTGTCCACCATTTGTATGTACAGCTATCCATTGTTTATTGCAATTTGGAGTAATTTTCACCACCAACATGCCTTTCCAAGTCTGCTAAGAAATTCATGGAGCAGGTGTCTGTTAATGTGTATTCTGTTCTGGGCTTGTTTATCCTTGTGGTTCTTGTGGCTTTTGCTATTAGGTGTGTGAGCATTTGCAATCTTGTACTCTATAATGAATTGACCCTTTATCATTATAAAATGACCTTCTTTATCATGCTAATGTCCTTTGCTCTGAAAACTACTTTGTGTGATATTAATGTGGCCGTTGTAGCTTACCTGTAATTAGTGTTGGTGCGATGCATTGCATTTTTCTAGACTTTTAACCTAGTTGCGTCTTTATAGTTACACTGGATTTTGTAAATGCTGCATGGTCCCCCTCACTGTTATTTCTTCACACGGCAGCTTCTGGCTTTTAATTTGGATATTAGGTCTTTGTAGTCTGATACAGTCACAGTCTGATTGAATTATATTACCATCTTACTGTTTATTTGCACCTGTTCCCTATATAAATCTTGTCCCTTTCCCCATTTCTCTGTCTTCATTTGCACTGCGCTATTGTTTTCTATTTACTGAAGAGGAGTGTATTGAGACAGATTCCTCCTGTATCTCGGGCAGTCTGAACTGATGATCCTTCTGGTCTCGAGGACTCAAGAAGTACATGCATGAAGACAAATCATCCCTCTAAGCAAACAAAATTAGTGCTGACCATACAAGCGTCTGAAGTAGAACTACAGGCCAATGCTGAGAAAGGAAAGTGTATTTTTAAGGTTTGGATGTGGGTGGTTGGGAGGCGTCTTAAACCTTAGTTTAGTTAACTAAACAGGCTTAGTTAATATGTGGTCTATGTTACCTGACTGAGGTGTGAGAGCAAACATGAGCAGGGTCACTCTTCCTCTGGATAGAAGAATGGGGCTTATTTGTCACACAAATACAAACACATACACATACACAAACACTAACACACACACACAAACACCCATACATATGAATATATATACTAGTATGTATGTATATACATATAATGGTATACGTGTGCATGTCTTCAGGGCTGGCCATTGGTATTGGATTTCCAATTGGTATGTGCTTCCTGGAGAAGATGGTTCCTCCTACTCTAGGCATTCCTTGGTTGCCTGCAGTTATTTGTGTGAGTTGGGGCCTCTTTCTCCAGGCACTCTGGAGTGTCTATTGTTTCTTTTATGGGTCTCCTTCTATTAGAGCTTCCTGTTGTGTTTCTTTAGGGAGCATTCCATTGCAGACAAAATCTTTGAGGCTTGTTCTTTTCTCTTCCTTCCTTCTATTTTCCCTCTGAGAAAGTCTCAGCTCCTGTCACTCCTCCAGGACAGCTTTAGCTGCTGTGCTTGTATGTGACAGTTCTTTGAAGCCATGTCTTCCAGATGCTGGATCTTTGCCCCTTTCCATAGAGCTTCCCCAGGGCTTCTCTCTGGTGGCACCGGGACGCTTTGTCTTCATTTCAGAAGCTTAGTGGCTGGTGCGGATCTCTTCGGGCTTCGCATACACTCTGTGGCTCCGAGATGTACGCTATCCATGCAAACTAGAAGCTTCTTAGCTGTTGTTCTAAGGCGGGCTCAACCCCACTCTTCTCTTCCTTCTCTTGAGTGTAAGCAAAAAAATAGCCTGCTCTTTTGTTCTGCCCCTGGACTCTCTGAAGCTCTCTGTATGTTTGTTCATACACTAGCTGCTCTTTTGTTCTGCCCCTGGACTCTCTGAAGCTCTCTGTATGTTTGTTCGTACACTAGCTGCTCTGTTGTTCAGGCTGGACTGACTGACTTTATTTTGACTCTGTCCCCCACATCGCTAATTCTACCCTGTCATACCTGCTAACTGTTGGACTCATTCAGCAAATTCATTGTTCCTTTTGTTGCATACTTTTGGTCCTATAATTTCCATTTGGCGTTTTAAAAGTCATTTCTATTTTAAAATTTTCTTTCAAACGAATTATCGAGGACATTCTCTATGGTGACAGCTTTAAACTCCAGATTTCTGGTATGCAGGTGATTTGTATTATATTTGGAGATTCTGGCTTTTATAGTTGAAGATTCAACACTGTGTAGATATTTATGATGGCAGATAGCCATTTCATTTAGTTTGATCTGAGAGGTGCTGGTCTTATGGACTGTGGTTCCTATTCAGATCCATCTGAAACCATCTTATATCCTTGCTTTCTCTGGTTCTGTTCACATGGCTTCTGGTCCTTGTCGGGGCTCCTATGATAGTGGATGTAGTGTCCCTAGGACAGGACATCTACTGTTTCTGAGAAAGGAAATGGGCTCTTTAGGGCAAAGACTGTGCTAGCCAGTTTTATTCATTACTGTGACAAAACAACTCATAAAGAGCATTTTATCTTGCCTCTCAGTTTCAGAACACCACAATTAATTCTCCCTGTAACTGCATGGAGCATCATGGCAGATAACATGTGATACAGGAAGCTGCTCACTTCATGGAAATCAGGAGTCAAAGTAAGGCAGGAAGGAGCCACACTGCCAACATCCTCTTCAAGCATGTGCCCCAGAAACCCAGGTTTTTCCCATCAGTTCACTGAGGCCTTTTTTTCTCCATTCTGTTCCCTCTGTGCTTCATTCTGGACAGTTGTTATTGCTGTCTTCAGGTTCATCAGTCTAAGGCGTGGAATCTGCCACGAACTACAGCAGACATTGTAGGCGTCATCTTCTACAACTTGACTTTAATCATTTATGTTTCTTGGAATCTACCTTTGAATATTTACTCTTTCTTCCAGTTCTTTGAGCACAAATGGAGCTTTAATAATTATTTTAATGTCTGTGTCTATGAATTCTATCATATCCATGAACTAGATCAGCTTTAAAACAGTCATCTTTTTAGTAGTATCTAGATGTGGACTACTTCCTTGGATTTTCTTTACCCGCTAGTTTCAGTTAGATTCCAACACTATGGTCCTTATATTGTTGGCTGCTACATAGATTTGTATTACTATCAATGTTCTCAAGTTTTTATGTGTTGTAATCTGATTACTTAGGCAATGTTTGATTCTCCTAACCCTTGCTTTTTAAGCAATGTCAAGCAGGATCAATCACACATTGCATCTAGGGGCAATTTTCCTCCTTACTTAGGCAAACCTCCCTCCCCTCACCAGTATACTGCCCCTTAAAAAGTGAACCCTACAAAAGTTTTTCATTCTGACAATTGGGGAGGAGCTTTGTTGGCACCTGGGTGGAGCTGCATTCCCCTTCCTACCCTTTGGATGGGCTCTCCTGCAAGAAAACACACTGAGTTACATCCAACTGACTACCAAAGGAAGACAGACTCCTAAGTCCTCTCCCCTTTCTGGTAACTTTTGCTGTGATGCCCAATCACCTTGATCCCATAATGGCCCATCTAGCCTTCCTTCAACTCACACTACTGACTCTATATGGCTTCTTGTCACTGGGAACTGTCTCTACAAGTAAAGCTGAGTCTATCATGGGACATATTTCCTTTCCTTTTACCCCTTTATCTTTGTCTTTACCTAGTAGCTTGATACCTAATATCTTGAGAGGTTTTGTGTCATATGTTACTCGTCCTAACTCAGGTATTGGATGAGTCTCATACTTGTTCATTTATTTTGGCCTGAGGCAGAAATATGACTCTTTTGTTTGTAATGAAGAAGAGGACCCTGGGGGGAATAACAGTAAATGTAAAGAAGGCTGTTGGAGGCAGAGAAGCTCTCATCCAGATGAGCTTGGAAGATGCAGTTGAGATGGGCAGAAGTGGTTCGACTCCAGAGGTGCATAAGAAGTAGAATCACTAAACTTTAGAGACTGATAGACTAATAAGAGAAAGTATTAATGGAGGTATCAAGGATGCCATGAATCCCATGAGGAATAGGGCCATGGGGGAGGATCTGATTTGGGGTGAGATGAGTTCAATATGGAATGCACACAACTTGATTTTAACAGGATAAATTGTTAGCATCCAGAATCTGCCCGCAGCAGATATGTGGGCGGGTCCACAGAGCTGTCGCCAGGACAACGACCACCATATTTCCAGAATCCATTGGGCTCAGCTCCCACCTTTACCTGGACTACTACGTCACAGCTTATATATAATTGGCAGCTTCTTCCATCTTTCTCTCTCTCTCTCCCTCTCTCCTCTCCCTCCCTTCACGCGCCGCGGTCCTCACTCCCCCTCCTTCTCCTAATTAAACCTCCAAAAACGCAGAGCTGCCTGTATCTGGTATTTGTGGATGCGCCGCTGCCGACCAAATCTATCATAAATGATTACGAACTCAAAGTCAGTTACTAGAAGATAAGTTTGAAGGAAAAAATTGGGAAGAAGAAAGTTGACCATAAAGAGTAGTAAGGAACAAAAAAAGAATTTTAGTCATGCCTTGCCATGAACCGTCAAGGACCATTGCTGCTTTCCCTTGTAAGAGGTATTTATTTGATACCAAGAAGCACAGAAGTTTTACTGCCCAATGCTGACCGCTTTTCATATGCCAATAAAATTAAAACACCCTCAACTTTGGTTTCAGAATAAAGAATGTTAAAAATTTTTATTAGTAGAATTTTATGTTCATTTCTTTGAGATAGGGCCTGTTTTAGCCCATATTAACCTCAAATTCTGTTTGTAGTTAAAGATGACCTTGAACTTCTGGTCTTCCTACCTTCATTTACCAAGTGCTGTGATTAGAGGCTTATACCACCACAGAAAGGTTATATAATACTGTGGCTTGAACTGGAGTCTCATGAAAGGTAACATCTCAAATGAATCCTCGGATCTTACCTGAATGAAAGCCACCTACCCCCAACCCATGCCCCCCGTCTCCACCTCCAACAGGTTTCTCTACATTTGCTGTTGTTCCTCTGAGGACCCTCTACTTCATCAAACACAGAAGTCATATTTGTATCTTAGGCCAAAATAAAGGAACAAGTATGAGACAGTCAAGACCTCTACCAACTGAACTATAGCATTCAGTACAGGAGTAAGCATTTTACAATGATTTGCCTGTATTTTTTCCATTCTTGAAGCTTGCTGATCCATACTATGAGACCCCCATGTCATAAGTTGTAACATTGTGACCATTAATATAAATGGTATATACCTATATCCAGATATGTCAGGGTTGAGGCAAATAGAGACAGGGCAAGCTGTAAGAATTCACTTTGCCACTTAGAGAAGACACTGGGAATGGAAATGACAAAATTAAAGGGAGCAGGGGGGAAAAGTATGTACTATAAAGAGAAGTGTGTGTGTGTGTGTGTGTGTGTGTGTGTGTGTGTGTATAACTGCTTATAAGAAAGTCATTATAAAATACTGATTCCATGGAAATGCAAAAATGTCTGAATTCTAAAATTAGCAGTTGCAGCCATTTCTATTTTGCACTGACATGTTAAAGCAGGCAGGGTCATTTGGGGCTGGGCCACAATTACCTGATTATGAACCTACATCAATAGAGCAGACATTTATAGAACAATGGCAAACATCTACTGAATCCACCATCATGTTGAACATTGTACTGGTTTTGAGATACAAAATTCACAGCTTAAGTACTTATTTAACAAAACAACACCCAGGTTACATTATTGACCTTTATTTGTCTGAAACAGAGTCTCTTGTGTGGATGTGAGCAGCTGTCGGAGGATCTGTGCACCCAATCCTCAAGATTGCCGGGAAGGTGTGGCTATCAAGCATACAGTTAATCATCTGGGGGAGGAGTGGAGGCACATTACATCAACTAATTTCAATAGCAATTCTAATGTGCCTTTAATTATATTTGATGCCTGTGAGACTCACTTCATTCCTGATTGCAAGACACATTGGTAAAGGCTGAGCAGACCTGCCTTTCTTCGTAGGCAGCACACATCTAAAAAAAGGAGGCTATATCCTCAACATATCTGTGTGTTGGGAACATACACTAGGGAAAGACTGTTGGAAGGCCACTGGGAAAAGTGTACCAGCCTTATATTGTGCTTAGAGTCCCTCTGCCCAGAATTTTGAGTCTAATACTTGAATCTACAGGTTCCAAGTTTCCCAAATGTACACAAAGGTGTTGTCCGAGTTGGGTTTCTTTTGCTGTAATAAACAAGACGACCAAACGCAATGTGAGGAATAAAAGGTTTATTTGGCTTGCAGGTTACAATCTACCAGGGCGGGAAGCCAAGGTGGGAACTGAAGGTAGGCACTTGGAGACAGGACATGGAAGATTCCTGTTTACTGGCTTGCTCCTCATGGCCTTGCTCAGCCTACTGTCCTATACACCATCTAGGACCACCTTCGCAGGGGTGACACTGCCATAGTGAGCTGTTCCCTCCCACATCAACCACTAATCAAGAGCATGCCTTGCAGTCTTGCCCACAGGCAAGCTGATGGAGGCATTTTCTCAGTTAAGATTCCCGCTTCCCAGGTATGTCTACGTTTGTGTCAGGTTGACAAAAACCAACCAGCACAGCCACAACTGCAGAATTGGGGGAGGGGGGTCATATGAAAATGCTAAAATGATCTAAATATTCATTCATAGTGGGATATTAAAATAAATCACAATATTATCATACAGTGGAAAAGAGTACAGTTATAAAAAAATAATAACAGTATTTCCATATATACCAATCAGGAACATCTTCTGCTACATACTGATGTGTGAACCAAATGAAATACAGAGTGTCACATCATCCAAGGGGGAGGGGGATTGAAATGGTTAAGCATGTAGCATGTACTGGTTTCTTCCAGGATGCTTAAGAAGGAACTGGAAACTGGATGACAAGGGTCAGAAGATGGGAAGGTTTACTCTACATATACATCCTTTGAATATTTTACTGTGTAATATATAATCTTTTCAAAAATTCAAAATTAAAAATCTTCCAAATATTAAAATCGTATGAACCCTACTACACGTTTTAACACAGATTCGAGAAACACTTGACTGGAAGATGGAGTAGAGGTACTTAAGAATGGACCAAATCTTGTTAAAAATGCATATTGAAAGGAAATTAGAAGCTCCTGGTAAAATGGAGGATCACTCAGAAGAAGTCTGAGACGCAGAGACAGAAGAGTTGGGTCGTTTTCCTTGCTTGACACATGAGCTTAAAATTCTAAGAGAAAAATAATGACAGCTTTCCTGAACAGAAGACAAGCCTGAAAAGTCCTTTGTCCCCTGTCCCTCCCCCGCCTCTGCAACTGCTCAGCCTGTGCAGCTCCCAGCATTTAACAAGCTTTTATAAATAAACAGGTGGGCCTGGACAAGGAGCAAAACCCAAGAAAACAGGAAAAGAAGCAATATCAAATGAAATTATGAGCAAACAAAGGATGTTATTTCTCAGGATCTGAAGACTCTTCCCTTTACCACTCAGGAACAACAATATATTTTACTTCTCAGATTTCTATGTTATGAACTTTAAATATCTATCAAACGTCTCCTGAATGGGCTGGAGTGATAGCTCAGTTTACAAAATGATTGCCTTGCAAGCATGAAACTCCAAGTATAAAGAACAAGGCATGATGGTGGGCACTGTCCACATGCTGGAGAGGTAGAGATGGGAGGATCTCTGGAGCTCCCTGGCCAGCGAGCCTAGCCTAACCACAGCAAGCTTTAGGTCAGTAAAAGACTCTGTTTCAAAAGACAGGATGAGCACTAGATAGATAGATGGCTCAGTGGTTAAGAGCACTTGCTGTTCTTCCAGAGTTCCCAGGTTTAATTCTTAACACTTCTAAGCAGCTCACAACTGTCTGTAGCTCTAGTTCCAGGAGTTCTAAAGACATCTTCTGGCCTCTGTGGTCATTAGGCACAGAAGTAGTGCTCATTCATACATGTAGACAAACATTCATACGCATAAAATAAAATCTTAAATTTAAAAGAACAATGATGTAGATACCTGTGCTAAATCTCCAACCCAAATATGCCCCAAATTATATAAAAAATATAATATGTGTGAAAACACAACTCAATTAATATGAATACAAGCTGTGTGCCTAGATTGGGCAGATCTACCATTACACTACCATCTTCCCCATCTATGAGACCCCTAATAACTTGCATTTTCTCCAGGCCACGTGCTTCTGCTCTGCTTTCCTCCACCTCCTCCTCTGTCCCCCTCTCCCACTCCTTTTTTTTTTTTTAAACAACTTTCAGCTCCACCTTCCCTTTCCCTGACCAATCATCAGCTCTAGCCTTTATTTTACAAAGTAAAGTGGGAAGGTTTACAGTAAATCACCTGAGTACTGACTCATCCCTCCTTTGCAACCCCTTACAGGAGAAGGGAATTAGCATCAAATTACAAATAGCCCCAGAGCTATCTGCAGCAGATACCCCCTGAAAAATAACAGTGGAGATTGTTCTCTGGCCTCCATACACATATACTTACATGCAGGAATACATGCTCACACAACTGTGATATGCATTTATATGATAGCAGAGAATACAAATCTACTAGACCATAAGTATGCCCTACTAGAGCAGCCCAAGAGAGGACATTTGTTCCTCTACAAAACCCTCTGTAAATACATTCCAGTCTAAGCTTACAGTTGCTGGTCTGTCCTGTACTATCAGGAACTTTGATCACATTTGGCTTTCTGGCCTTTTGGCTTTCTGGGAGTATATGTTAGAATCAGACATAAACCATAATGCTGTGCCTTCTGTGTGGGGTTCAAACTGGTTTTACTTTTTACTGCTCTTATTGATATTTCTGTTTTGGCAGTTTTAAACTTTGTCAGTTTTCATCCATACTAACTTGGATTTTTCAAAGTGGGAATAACAGGCTATCAAGGTATGGAACTTATCTAGACAATGGGGCACCAAAAAGACATAGGGTATCTCTTATTCCTTTGCCTCAGACAGCTTTGTTGAACCTGGCCAGTTATCAATATGTTCATCTGGAGTCCCCGTGTCCTTGTGGCAAATGTCCAGATCTGGAGGTTGCTTCATAAAGCCACTCCCTACAAATGTTTGTGAATGTTGATGATGTATTCTTAGTCATCAACATGTAGATGGCCCAAGGCCCCTTCTCACTATTCCTTAGCCAAAGCCAGACAGGAGCACAACACAGATATAACAAGTACACACTAGCTGGGAAAAGACCTTCCTGAAGATTGTAGCCCTCAGTTAAAGAAGTAAATTACTGTATTGGAGATGTACTTCAAGTATCAAATATGCCTGGCTTTGAATCGTCCTTGAGCAAGGTCACTTCTCAGCCCAATGTCAACCGTGGTCATATTCTTCAAGTAGCTGAAGGTTCTTGGGTAGACTCCACTCTGTTGAAACTTTCCTGATTCTAGACAGACCTTCTGAGAAGATTTAAAGCACATGTTCTCAACATGCACAGGTGGCCTCACTTTAAGGGGCTGGAAGAATGGATGCCAGAGTCAGATGGCAAAATTGTGGGGAGAAGAAAAGAAAAGCCAAAGAGTAATGAAGATTTTGAAAGTTCATTTCCTGTCAAGGATCAGGCGCGCCCACACTTCCTTTCTGCTCACCTCCCTCTGAGCTAGGACAGTTCCACCAATCCCACAAACCTCAAGCTAATTAAATGCATCCTTCTTTCTCTTTCCATTTGAATATTCCCCTACTGCTGTACCCTAGCTCCTGGTGCATCTCCCCTCCTTATTGGCATTCATTGATATCCCTATGCACACTGACTAGTGAAGTAAGAGATGGGACTGGCACGAGTTATCTCCAAGTTCACAACTGAGTAAATATTTACACCTCCAACTCCTTTGACACTTGAGTTCCACAGAACAGATCAGATTCCGACATAACCCATCTTCACATTGGTCCTACCTGTCCCTCTAATGAGATGTTGGACTAGCTACTGGACTGAAGAATCCCTCCTGACTCTAGTTAATATTGTTTTTGTTTTCTCCACTGGGCATCAGATATTTGTATTGCTTCCTGTGATTCATGTTGGAAACACTTTATGATGTGGGGAATTGGAAGCAGTCTCTCAAAAACCTTTCTGAACATCAGGTATACATCTAAGACTTGCCTATGATGTAATCAAATATGAGAAAGGAGCCTTGGTGACCACTGGATCACCTACTGTATTGTTTTTACTCATGCCAGCCAGTTACAGTGGGTACAGCAAAGGACACAAGAGAAAATCCAAATGAACCAGGCAGATGTCTCAGCTTTCCATCATATGAGGCTGAGATGATCAGTTTGTAGGTAAGTTTGCCTTGGCTCTATGGATTTGAGTGAGACGGAGTGAGACGGTGCCCATGTTTGGAATATAGGGTAGAGTAAAACCACTCAATAGTTGGGAAGCAAAAGGGGTGAAGAAGAGACTGGGGTCCCATAATCCCCCCTGAGAGCAGCCTCCAGTGATCTAAGCTCTCCCCCCACAAAGTCCTAACTCTTAAAATATCCACGTAGCTGACACCCAAAGCTTTAAGTCATGGGCCTTAGGAGACATATCACATATTTATTATCATCGCAGAGTATGAAGGAAGGCTGCCAGATACACAGGCTCCCTATAAGCTATGTCCCTTCTAGCACCCCATAGGTTCAACAACTAAGAAGTTCCATAAGCCTCTCACTTTGCATCCTGAGGAGGCTCCATTGTCATTAAGTGATTGGCCATTGGCAGCCAACTCAACCTACTTTGTTATTGGCAGATGATGGCTGGGGATAGGAGGGAGGATACTGGGTGTTCCAATCCTCTAGTCACAAGATAGATCCATTAGGCATCTCTGAGTATATACACAGATACTTACACTTCTGAAATTCCATAGGTTTTAGGAACTGTGTACAAGAACCCAGAGATTAAGACCAAATGAATGTAGAACTCTGTTATAGTGGAAGATAGGACATTTCAGACCATTTTCATAACCTATAAAGATGTCTCCCAGAGTGAGTTCACTGTTCATAGACCTCTGCTCTATCTTCAAAAGTAGAGGAGGCCTCAACAAGCATGTACCTTCACCTAGTCAGGAACCTGCCAGCGTCTGTGAAGATGACTCAATAAACTGTTTGCCACACTGGTATGAGAACCTGGGTTCAATACCCAGTTCCCACATTTAAAAATCAGTATGTATGGAAAGAGATTGAATCTTAGGGCTTACTGGTCAGCTAGCCTAGACTGCCTAGTGAGCTTCAGGCCAGTGGGAGACCCTGTCTCAGTAAAAAGGTAGACTTTACCTGAGGAACACCACCAGGGGTTGTCCTCTGATCTCTCTCTCTCTCTCTCTCTCTCTCTCTCTCTCTCTCTCTCTCTCTCTCTCACAGGGAGAATAAACGTACTATAATTACCTAAGATTACATCTTTCTCAAGTATCTTCCTTTTCTTATTTTGTTTGTGTATTTTATGTGCATATGTGGAAGGGGGAAACTTGTGTAAGACATAGTACACATATAGAGGTCATAGGACAACTTGTGGGGGTTACTTCTCCCCTTCCTCTATGTGGGTCCCAGGGATCAAGTTCCAGGTAGCACTAGGTACCATTACCTTCTGGATCATCTCATCATCCTGAGCATCTTTGATATATTCATGCAATGGATAGATTTTTGATAGGAAAAACTGAAATCCTGGGAAAGAGGCAAAGAATTTTATTCCTTACAGCACAGACAGCAGCCTTAGTATTGTTGTCTCTATTAGTTCCTGTGTTTACCATAAGTACTGTGGCTTTAAGCAAGGCCAGCCCAGAAGATTTCTGCTACATTGGATCTGCCCACTGTTGAGGAGTGCTAAGGCTAGACAGTTCTTTGCTTGTGTGTGTGTGTGTGTGTGTGTGTGTGTGTGTGTGTGTGTGTGCTCATATGCATGCAAGTACAAGAAGGAAGGATGACTGCCCACCACCTACTCAGATGTAGCTAACAGGGCCAGTCAATGGTACAGATATCATTCAAACTATAATCTAGGTTCCTAAAGGAAGGGCAGGACTGAAACAAAGGGTACAAAGCATAATATAGCTCCTTGGTGTGACCCAAACAAAGATAACATGGGATACCTATACCTATTCAGCCAAGAAGGAACCTTTACGCTACCCAAAGGTAACATGGGATGCCTATACCTGTTGAAGCAAGAAGGCACCTTTATTTTGACTTATGATTACTAGTAGGCCAGGGCTTACGGTTAATCATCAGTATGTTTATAAGTTAACAGTATAAATAATATATAACAGCCAATAAACTCATTGATCGTGGAGAAGAAACTCATTACATTGGTATCATATTTTCAACAGCTTCTTCTCACATACACACCAGTGAAATTACAGTGACTCAGCAATAGTCCACAGGATAGTGCAATAGCAAATTAGGAGTAGTAACACAGGCCTGGAAATTCACAACTAGAGGCGGGTATCCAGCAGGCTTGTATCTATCTCAAAGCCTTACTTTAAAATGGTTTAATTGTATTTTTGTTTGTGTATGCATGCACATGTTCATGTGTGTGTGTGTGTGTGTGTGTGTGTGTGTGTGCGTGTGCGCCCGTGCGTGTGGCCCTTGCCATGGCACCCATATGGAGATAAAGGGACAACTTGTGAAATTCTGTTCTTTCCTTTCACCATGTGGGTTCCAGGGATTGAACCTTGGTTATCAGGCATGGCAGCAAGTGCGTTTACCACTTGAGCCATCTTGCCAGCCCCAAACTCTAGTTTTTAGAAATAAATGCCATGAATTATGAGAAAGAGACAGCCCAGAAGATGCTAAGGACTGCAGCTTCCAAGTCAAATCACTTAATTTGGTGTTGCATGCTATGTTAATTTCCATTTTCCTCCAGTAAAGGAAAAGTAATTGAAGGTTTATCTTTCATTCCTTCTCTCATGCTGCAAATTCCTTCCCTTGCCATTTGGCACACTGAGCACACCTTTCTGTCTGCTTGCTCATAGAAGCAGCTGCCTCGGGAGGATTTGCCATTTGCTGGGTTCCATAGCCTTCTCCTATCGTCTCTTGGAGAACAGCCTTAGCTTGGGATCCTAGAAAAAAAGCATCTGATCGCAGGTCTTCTGAAGATTAAGGGGCAACTCGTTCTTGGGCTAGGGTCTTCTTGTCTAATTCGATGGAAGCCAAGCAAGATGATTTTAGGGGTGTCTTCCAGCCCTGATAAGAGAATCGGTGGTAACAGGAAAGAGATGACACCGTGGGGATGATCAGAGTTGCTGCCCCAAAAGAAATAAGTTCAAGTCAAGGATCTCATCTAGAACCATCTGCATTTTCTACTCCACAGCCCCATTTCAGGTCTCAGAAGTGCAGCATCATCATCTCCTCAGAAGTGTCTCCTTCACTGTACCTTCCGACAATTAGACATGCCCAAGAGTCAACATCCACTCACAGTTAGTACCATGGAGAGGGAACTCCCCTATGCCCCATTCTATCTTTATTACACAATTAATATTATCTATCAGTGAAGAGGCTAAGAAAAATAATAAAGAGAATGTACGTTAACACTGAAGCATGCAGAGGAGCCTTGAGCAAAGTTTAGCAAAACAGTGTCTAGGAAGCAGAGATATAGGAAGCCCTCAACTTCCTGCTGGCAAACTTCCTGTTTCCTGAGATCTCAGGAAACATCAAGGAGGAGGTCAAGGTGCCATAGAAGAGGCTGGCTCAGGAATTATTAGGGAGGATGGAATAGTTCAAGAAATAATTTTTTTTAAGAATCAAGATGAGAATATGTTACCAATTACTAGGGGAAGAAACAAGTTGCTGGCGTTATTCCAGTCTAAACAAGTCAGGGCATCAAAAACAGACATCCCAGAGGGAATGTCCCCTGGTATCTGAGGAGCAGAAGGCGAGGCTGAGAGATCTAACAAGTCCTTCCTTGCTGTCTATTTTGGTGCCTGGATAAAATGCTCTGTGGTCCCAAGGACTGCAAGATCCCAAATGGCATCCATAAAATCATCAGTGCTGGCTTTGGTCAATGGGAATAGAGTGGTAAGCATCCAGTTAGGGGAAGGGTGGACTGGGACACTATGGAAATTTTGCTTCTGGAACTCAAGTTCATCTTCACCACCACATTTCATCATAACCTCTAGGTCCTAGTGGCATGGTGAGGTCAGTAAGGAGCATGTTTGGGGAAGGGCAAGCCTTTCCTGCTGTATACATGCAGCTAAGAGTGCTTGTGTAACAAAGTTTTTATGGCATCGTTAGCATAAGAATATTCAGACAAATGACCCCACCCGCTTCCTCGGTCTCTACCCAACTGGTCTCTACCCAACTGGAGGTAGTGAGAGACCTTGGATGAGCAACCTAAAACCGTGCATTTCAATGGCTTCTTATGATGCCTGGTTAGAAAGAACACCTGCCACTTCTCTCCTGCTAGCAGAGAACATCAATGCTGTGCATGCTGGAACACATCTAAAAACATTCATTTCCCAAAGGTCAGGGCACCATCACCGGACAGCCTCTACTCTAAGACCACAGAATCCCCCATTGTGTAGACAAACAGCAAGCTCCCAAGCTAAGGCAACTCTGAAAACAGCCCCAAGGAAACTGGTGCTGCAGGCAGCAGCCAGAGCCCCAGGCAGCTGGCAACTGGATCTCTGCCTTATATTCCTAACTTGGCTTCCAGAGACAGGCTTCTCATCCAAGAAGTGAGCTCCCCATTCAGGAGATGGGGGCCTTTATTCCAGAAACAGCTTCTTCTATAGCAGGTATGAAACAAGTCCATTCTTAGGGAACAAGAATCCTAGGATTGTTTACATTGAAGCTCCTGGGCCAGCTCCATCTGTTAGAGTAGTCAGATGTCTTTTGGGATGGACCTTGGCCTCATTCTTTAAAAGCTTTTCTCCCAGTGAAAGGTTATATTGAGACCATAAAAGAGCTGAATTCCACCTTTAAAAACTCAAAGTTGTTGCCTCGTACTAAAATGGAAAGATACCAGACAGGCTATTTTTAAGTTACTACCAGAGTCTTCAGAGCTTCAGTGTCATCTACTGCTGAGCTGATGACAGGCAGGGACTTTACAGGAACCAGTGGATCCGATTAGCACCAGGGTTCCACAAGTCAGGCAGGCATTTCCTGGCTATGAGTTATCAGTGGCATCTTTAAACACAGATTGACAGCCAAAATCAGCACAGCCTTCTCTGGACTCTCAGAACTGTAGGGGGGTAGCTATCCTATCCAAGTTTTATATTCTAATATATTTTTTTTAATTGAAGAACATCTTGAGATTTTTGTTGTCACACTGACATCTATGCTTGGTAGACAGCTACATGCTTGCTCCAGTGAACCAAACACAGCCTAGTTAGTGATGTTTACATTTTGCACTTCAAGGAACACACATATGCAGACGCCAGACTGTGTGAAGTTTGTTATTGTGATAAGAGTTTATAGAGATGCTTCTTGCTAGTTGAGTCATTTCTACATTCGCCTGTCCCTGTGAAATTTCAGACACCAGATATGTAATGATGAAGTCAAAATTCTCTTCAGCTATAAACTAGTCTTTCACCAACTGTTGCATAAAACAATGAACTTTTAAGCTGGGAAATTATTCCATAAGTAAATCCAACCACATCAGACACAGTCATTCCTAGAAAAAGGTCAAATTAATGACTACCAAGTAGTTTGTTTTCCCCATATATATTGTCCTTAAATCTCTTGTGTTTGCTCCCCACCTGAACATCAAAAATGGCTGCCAAAGGAGAAAGTAGATACCAAGTAGCAGACAGCAGACAATGGAGGACAATGTCTGCTGGCTGATCCTGCTGGTGTAAAGGCTCCTTTCTTTCCATGTGTGCCTACAGCTATCATACACATAGAGCGCACACCATGAAGTTCTCTGTGTTCCATCATGAAGGAGTATCCCTACACAATGCACAGCTCAGCTGCCTGTTTCAAAACAGATTTCTACATTCATAGAGACAGAAATAACACCTGTTTTATAACATGTTTGTCAGGGACTATCACCTTTAACATGTTACCTGTTACCTCCATGTAACAAAAAAAAAGGTCATCCAAGAAAGTCAGGATTGAAGTCCTTTCCTTCTCACTAATCAGAATGAGGAGGAAGCTCTGTAAAGACCAGAGAATCTAGACTTAGGGCATTATGGAACATTTGGTTTCTGTCACAATGGCCTAATTTGCTGACACAGTCCAAAAACCTTTAGATCACTTGAAAATAAATGTAATGAAATTTGATGAGATTTATGAAAACAGAAATTTCAATTTTGTATAATTCTAAAATGCTACAATATATTTTTCTTTCCCCCTGGCAATCAACCACAAATATTAAAAACCTTTACATTTAAGTACCAGATAGTTTTCTGACCCCTATCCTATAGTCTATCCTCTTTAAATGCATCTATGGCCACTGGCGAACTGACCTTTCCATGGATTACGTTTATGTCATTGGTTTTGCCACTATACTGAAGAGTTACATAGAAGGGGTCCACGTAACATCAGATGAACTCCATAACTGGTCACTGTGAGATTACGGCCATAGCTTCATTCCGGTGTTACGGCATGCACAAATTCTCTTGAGTCTTGGTCAAACTCCTGGGCCGTGCTTTATCATGAAGAATCATGACACTGGTCACTTTGCCTGCTTGCTTGAATTCCTAGGAAGTTCACAAACTACAGTACAAATTGGGAGTCAAGAGATTAGTAAATAAAGGTGTTTTTTTTTTTTTTAAGTTAAAAGAAGGAAGTTTATAGCATGGGTGATTTGTTAACCCGAAGATGATTGTCAATGTGTTCAAGTCTAGAAATACATATTGGATTGCACAGCACATATTTGGTATAAATGCAACTCGCCTCCATCTTGTGTATCTGTATATTTACTTTGGTTCTGGAGACCCAACCCAAAGGTCCATAGATGCTAAGCACATACTTCCACTGAACGACACACCTCTATTCTATCATGTTTTCTTGTTCAAGTTTTCCCTTTATAAGTGGTTCCTCATATTTAAAATATCATGGCCTTGCACATATTTTAGTAATTACCCTAATTAAGAAAGGTGCAAATAAAATAGTTCAAGCATAATGCATACATGAAGCTCTTGCTTCTGTATTTAAAAGCATGGATGATGTGTTAATCAGATGATGATTGTCAAGACGCTCTCCAAAAGGGATAGCACAGCCCCGGGTATAGAGCTAATGAGTAGGTATTTCTGACTATCAAAGGTGAAGATCATTTTGAAGGGAGTCTTCAGCAGAAAAGCCCAGTAATGCAGAAAAACAAAACTCAGTGCTTCTCCAATAGAAGTGGAGCCACCAAGGGCAGGAGGGTCAGAGATGTCAAAAGCACAGTGACCAAGAGTTACTAGACCTCAGGACCCCTCTTAGAACATTTAAATCCTCTTCCCTCAGGTATTGGGAATGGAAATCTGCATTTCTCTTCAGTTTTGAAACAGCATCTCATGTATGCCATGCTTGCCTGGAACTCTTGCTGTAGCCAAAGAAAAGTTGAACTTCTGATCTTGCTGCCTCTATCTCCAGAGTGTAGGGATTATAAGTGTAGGGTACCACACTCAATTTCTGTGGTTCTAAGGATGAAATTTATGCCCATCCCACATGCTGAGCAAACATTCTAAGCTACATTTCCAGCTCAAATCTGCATTTTAGATGTAATTCTTAAGGAGTTCTTGAAATATCAAAAATGAGGTACTATCACCCAAGGACCCCAAGAAGGATGATTTAAAAAGCATTGATTCAGGTTGTGAGCACTGGGAATTTCCAGGATTGGCCCTGGGGAAGAGAGCTGTCAGGGAAAAATGAATGGCTTGGGTGTAAATGTAGAGTACACATGATGGTGACCATGGCTGACAGGACCGACTTCCTTCTGTTCAGTTCCTGGATCCCTTCCTTACTGGCTGTCTGGCCTTGGGCCAGTCACATTCAACTTCCTGTAGACGGATTCTTCATAATTACTACATTGTAAGGTGAGGGTGTCGGCCAGCTGAAGTTTATTGGGATTATTCTGTGAGTCATAGAAGATCTTTAGAGCAATCTGTAACCTCAGAAACCTAGTTTCCCCCTTAACTAAAGCACTGCTTTTCCTCCTCCTTTTCTTCCTTTTTTCTTCTTCCTCCTCCTCTTCTTTTCCTCCTCCTCCTCCTCCTTCTTTCTCTTCCTCTTCTTTTTATTTGTGTGTGTGTGTGTGTGTGTGTGTGTGTGTGTGTGTGCGCGCGCGCGCATGTGAAGTACCATGGGTACGGAGGTCAGAAGGACCATTTGTGGGAGACAGTTCTCTCCTTCCCCCATGTAAGTCTTAGAGATTCAGTTCAGACCATCAGGTTTATTGACTTGGTGCCTTTTCCCACCTAGATGTCCTGGCTCTTAAATTTTACTGTGACATCATTCTTCTGTTCCCAATGAACCTCTTCCTCTTCCCAACTTTCAACTTCAACTTCCATGCCTTTGTGTGTGTGTGATTCAGTAAGTTTAATTGGGGTTGCTTAGTAGTGTGTGTGAACGTTTACTTCCAAGATGTCTTAGTCAGGGTTTCTATTCCTGCACAACATCATGACCAAGAAGCAAGTTGGGGAAGAAAGGGTTAATTTGGCTTACTTCCACATGGCTGTTCATCACCAAAGGAAGTCAGGACTGGAACTCAAGCAGGTCAGGAAGCAGGAGCTGATGCAGAGGCCATGGAGGGATGTTCGTTACTGGCTTGCTTCCCCTGGCTTGCTCAGCCTGCTCCCTTATAGAGCCCAAGACCTCCAGCCCAGGGATGGCACCACCCACAAGGGGCCCTACCCCCTTGTTTACTAATTAAGAAAATGCGCCAAACCTGGACCTCATGGAGGCACTTCCCCAATTGAAGCTCCCTTGTGTGATAACTCCAGCCTGTGTCAAGTTGACACACAAAACTAGCCAGTACACAAGAACACAGGCAACTTACGATGGCTGCATCATTGAAGAAACTGACTCATAGACTCTTATCAGACATCACCACACCTCCAATTCTCTGATCCTTTCTCTTCTTCTATTACCACTTTGTTTCCATTCATTTGCATGCACTTCTTTTATACCCAAGCTCAACTATGCAGAGCTGAGGTTGAAGGTTTGCTACCTGGAAGGCCATGGTGCAAAGCTCCCACAACAAAGTGTGGTGGAGATTCTTGTAGTTTGTGAGAGAGATCAAAATGTTGTGAGAAAGGGGGATGATGAAGGGGACCAGCTCTTGCACAAAAGATTGGGGACTAAAGGAGAGGAACAGTGTTCTACCGGAATAAACTGATGAACTTCCACCGTGCAGCTCAGGCTCCTGCCTCACAGCAGATTTTAAAGGGGGAAGGTATTAAAGTAATTCTGATGCCCGCTGAGCTTTGGGGACTCAGAGCTGCGGGGGGTGGGGGGGAACACCCTAATTAACGGAAGTGTTAAGATTTCCTGTTGGGTGTGGTTAAATCAAACCAGTTTTCTGGGATCACAGCCTTATTCTAAAAGGCCTCATCAGTGAATACCGAGAAGTCATCCCAAAGATGAGACCCACTCTGTTCTTGAATTAAAAATTATGCCCCGTGAATTCTAAAGTATAACAATAGCAGCAATAAAATGACTGAGAAGCCCAAATTCATCTAATCACGCATCCATCTGGCTCATTCAAGCACACACAGTGCACAAAAGAATATGGTTGCTGCCTGCCTTCCCCCTGCTTTCCCTGAATAAGGAGTGTCAGGAGATCACCATCGAACCCTGTGATAAACACTCACATTTCCACAAATGTAGACTGTGTTTTAGAGAGATCAGCTTTAAATTAGTTTATTAAAATAGGATAAAACCAAGAAGTCTAAAAGAGCAGCGTTAATATTCTGCTCAAATCATCTCTTGATTTCTGTTTCGAAGGGCACCGTAAGACAGCCTGGTTTTTATTACAGTGAAGAAAAGGACTCCTTCCATTAATCAGACAGAGCCATAAAAACAGGTTTCTCTAAAAGCTGATGCCTGACAAGTCCAAGTGCAAAGTTTGATTTTGTGAAAAGGTAAAGAATCTCTTTAGAAATATTGTAATCAATTCTGAAAACTTAATTTTTTTTTAAAGCTCCATGGCATTTTAGCTATTGTGATTTCAATACCAAATGTTCCTCCAAGTGATGTTACTCTGTCTCGTGGAAGAAAATGAACTATTTAGCTCCATGCTTAATGGCTAACTCTATTCAGTGTATCCATTAGGGCCAGCCCCCAGACAGCTCTGATCGATACATCTGGTTATGAACCAGAGGTCCTTGCAGCCAGCGATGCTCAGTGGAGATAAAGAGCTGAGGGCCCTGAGTGATTGATGCTTTCACAGCAGTGTCCTGACAGGTGAAACTCCACAAGGCAGAATAGAAAACCATATGAAGGCAACCAATAGGTCCTGGGGGAAAAGCTGGTCAGCTTGGCCAGGAGTCCCAGCTGAGAGTCAACAGAACTGAGCTCTGGTGCTGCCCATGGGATTTCCTGTGGAATCTGGACTCTGTCTACATCTTCTGTGTCAAAGAAGCTCCCTGATCCCCAGGGACTCTGTTGGAATCAGACTATGGAGTGCTTCCAGTCGGGAGTCACAGGGGTGCTAATCAAGGAGGCTGTTCCCCCTGCAGTCCTCATTCCTACCCTGCAGATTACTCTGACTGGCAGCTGTGACCTGCATCCTTATGGCAAGCACAGCCTTCCAGGTATTTGGACATATTCTAAGAAACTCTAGCTCAAATCCCAGAAGGCTAGGCAGCAATTAGCAATGGCAAGGCCTTATCACCAAGAACCTTCCAGTGTGACAGTCTCACTCATGCATTTGACTAGACAGGTGTGCAGCCATGCGAACATATTCCCCTCATCTAAGCGGCAGAGTAGAAAAGGGAATCCCAAACATTGTACAATTTAGCTGGAGAACTTTGAAGCTCATTGAAAGTTTGACGAATTGAGGTCACAGTGTTCATAAGAAAGAGCATAAGAAGATCTGGAGAGATGGTTCAGTCAGTAAAGCACCTGCTGCACCAGCTTGAGAGCCTGAATCCATGTGAAAAAGCTATCCATGGTGGTATGTAGTGGTAATTCTAGCACTGGGGAGGCAGAGATAGAAGGATCTCTTGGGTGCAAAGGTCACCCAGCCTGATCTACTTGGTGAGCTTCAGGCCAGTAAGAGAACCTTTCTCAAAACACGAGGTGGACAAAACCCAAGGAAGGACACTTTAGACTGATTTCTAGCTTCCCATGTACACAGGCAGGCAGGAACTCACAGTCAGGAACACACATAGACACACGAACAGTCACATGTTCACATATACGATCACATGCATGGATACACACATAGTCACACATGGAATGTTTACTCACGTACGCACTCAGACACATGAAGATGCACATGTACACTCACACACTCACATACATTCACACCCATACTCACACACTTGAACACTCACATTCACACATCATTCTTGCTGATTTTATAACAACTTGACAAAAGCTGAAGGTCATCTTAAGAGGAGGGAACTTCAATTAAGAAAGTGCCTCCATAAGACTGGGCTGTAGATTTGTAGATTTGCTGTAGGCGAAGCTGAAGGGCATTTTCTTGATTAGTGATTGATGTGGAAGGACTCAGCCCATTTTGGGTGGTGCCACCCCTGGGTTAGTGTCCTGGATCTATAATAAGTCATGCTTAGCAAGCCCTGGGGAGCAAACCAGTAAGCAGCACCTCTCTGTGGTCTCTGCATCAGCCCTACCTCCACGTCCCTGCTCTGCTTGAGGGCCTGTCCCGACTCCCTCCAGTGATGGTCTACAATGCAAACAAACCATTTTCTACCCAAGTTGCTTTGGTCGTGATGCTCATCATAGAAATAGAAATTTTAACGAAGTCATGCATACACACCCTCTCACGTACACCTACACACGTGCACAATCACACATGAACATGCAAGTGAATGCACACAAAACCACAAGCCCAAGGGAAAATGCCAGTGATATATTAGCCACTAGGCATTTCCGTACCTTAAGCCTTTGTCATTTTCAGGGAAAACACAGGAAGCCCATGTAGAAAGTCCTGCCCACAGAAGCTCAGAAGAAGCGGAACACCTGCCTGTTTGTTCACATTAATACTGGAAACAGGAATGCGAAAGCACTTCTGGAGAGAGCCACCAGGAGGAACTGAGTCTTTGGGATGGTCCTGTGCTTGAGCATGTAAGATGAGGTGCTCACCCTCCTGAGCCCACCTGCCTGACTGCCCTTCAGACAGGAACAGAGCATCTCCACACTTTTTGGAAGCTTCATACATTATGAATTTCTAGGGATGAGGTTCTGTTTATAATGGAGATCCCATGTCATCAGAAAACAGATGATCAGAGATGCCGGCAAGGATGTGGGAAAGGAGAGCCTCCTTGCTCTCTGCTGGTGGAAGCAGGGTAGCCTCTATGGAAACCAGTGTGGAAGTTTCTCAGAAAATTAAAAATAGAACTATCATAAAACCCAGCTCTTCCACTCCTGGGCATATTCCCAAGGAACTCTGTATCCTATCACAGAGATACCTGTTTAGTGCATCCATGTTTAGTGCTGTACCATTAACAATACAGCAGAAAGTAGAACCAGACAGATGTTTGTCATCTGGTGACAGCGTGGCAAAAAAGAAGACACACATACACAATGGAGTTTTTATTTAGATGGAAAGAAAAGTGAAATTTGCAAGAGAACATATGGATCCAGAAAATACTATATTGATCTGGGACTAAAAATTTCAAATGACACAGGTTCTCTCTCACATGTGGATCCTGCTGTATCTAGGTGGCGATAAGCGCTGGTAAAGGCTGCCACACTGGAAAAGAGCGAAGAGGAGAACAGGGAAGGTGAGGCAATGCAGGCAGACAAGAGGACGCATGACATAGAAGCAGAAGGAGGCTACTCCGGAGAGTATGCAGTGTACAAGGACGTGGAGGGACAGGGAGAAGAGAGGGGAGGAAGGTCAGCAAAAATTATGTATGAAGAGGCCATAATGAATGCTTTGTATGCTAATTTAAAAATAGATTTTAGATTAAAAAAAGAGAGAGATGTCAAGAGCATGTAGCCATGAAGACATATCTATGACATAATGCGTTGAGTCCACATTTGTAATTAAAACTTTAAGAAGAATTAATAGCAGGAACATGGAGGGGAAAGCCTGCGCCCAGCAGGCATGCCACAAAGCCAGTTCCCATCCTCGAATCTGACAGACACATCTCCCACAGGCACAAGAACAGCTGTGTAACACAGTCTCCTTGTCTCTTCCAGAATAAACCATAGGCACCCCAAATAGCAGCATGGGCTTGGTCCCCCAGCTCTGAGGCAAGCTCCGACAGGGACTCCACTCTTCCTCCTTCCTCCGCAAATTTTCCTTGTCCTTTTCTTCTTTCTCTTTGGTTTTGTTTTTAAATAACAACAGCTGTGCCCTGATTTCGCTTCCTTTTATTCTTACAAAGCGGCTGGGATGTGGGGTGGGCTGGAAGATTCCTCTTCATCCCATTGATCAAAGATTTCTTTCTCAAAGCTGGTTCTCTCCCTCCTGTGGATTAACCAAATCTCACCACCACCACCCCCTTTCTCTCAAGTGCTGGAAGTAGCTCTTCCCTTCCTCCAGCTCAGTAAAGAGACCTGAGGAAGGAGTTCTGTGTGGAGAGAGACCCACAGGAGAGCTTCACCCCAAAGGTCACAGGCTACCACTTCAGTCAGCCAGCTCCTGTACAACTTAGAGTCTCATTTTATCCGTCCTGCCTCCTCACTGGAGAGCTGGAACCTGTACCCCAAAACAGGTAGTGCCCCACCTTGGGTGTCTGAAGGAATGGCATGGAAAGACAATCTCCTGTGGGGGTACAACTTCATACATCCTCATCCTTTAACACGGGTGTGCCCTTGCACACCCATCATGACCTTTGATGTAATCTTTAGTCCAGGGTGGCCTTTTGCTTCTTTTTTTCCCCCCAGTCAGTCTCAAACCTGTTTGTCTTCAGTGAGACATTTTCATTGTTACAATACATCTTTATTGGTCGTCTATGACTCTCTACAATTAGAAGTTTTAATAAGAAATAATATTGGAAAATGTAATGCACTCCTGTCCAAGTGCCATTCAGTGGCCATTTTTTCAATGCTGCAAATACTTGTTATGCACCCAAGTTTTGGCTTCCTAATCATGTTCTAATTGGCTACATTGTTCTCCCTCTGGCTTAGTAAGTCTCACTCTGAGAACAGTCATTCTAATTCACAAGGAATCGGTAAATAAATCGTGAGTATTTGCAGAACCGAAGCATCACACCAGTCCTTAGGAAGGGAGAGCTCAGCTCAGAAATCTGTTGCCTAGCAACACAACTAACTTTCTCTCCATTTTCCAAACCAGTTCCCAGCCTCCTGTTGGTTTGTCAGGATTCCAAAGTAAAACTCCACTCCCCCCTCAACCCCCTGTCCTTTAAATTAGAAATGATGTGTGTGGTGTGTGTGTGTGTGTGTGTGTGTGTGTGTGTGTGTGTGTGTGTGTGTGTGTGTGTTTGTGTGGGGTTGGGAAGGGAGAAAGGGAGTATTCAAGGAGTTGACTTTAACCACTGGTCCCTGTTTCTCTGAATTTTATGCTAATATTCGCTCCCTGGCTCTCACTTGATTCCAAATAGTTTTCCTTCCCTGAAGAAAACTACTTTTATCTTCCAATTAAGCACCATATCTAAGAACAATTTTCATTTCTCTCCTGAAGGAACTCAAATCCCACATGGGACTTTAATAGATTTTAATTACTAATGACAACACCAGACAAGAAAATGGTCCCGGATACATTGCAGCAGGTTTCATGCCATTTAATTAAAATTTCCAGCACTTATACAAACATCTTTGTTTATGGACCCATGCTCAAAAAATTGTAAACCACAGTAGCAAAGGCTCTGATGCTGGGTTTTGGTTGTTTTGCTCTGACTTGTATCCCACAGCAGACTTCCCCAGGGAATGTCACTTTATTCTGAAAAGAAATTGAAAGGAAAAATAAAACAAAATCTTTCCGGGGTTCTTTTTCCTTTGACTCATATCCCGCTCCATTATCAAGGTGATCAGCCTTAGCCCAGGTCTCAAGGGCAGTAAAACCAAGCAAACTTCACTCCTCTCTCTTCCAGAAAGGCAGCCCCGTGGGTCTCTCTCTGCAGAACACTGCCACTCAGACACCAGGAGGCTCCAAACATGTCCTGAGGAGGCCCCTCGTGCACTGTTATCTTGATGCCTTTTTCTTGCTATTCAAAGTCTTTGAAAACTTTTCCAGACCAAAGGCATCTTTTTGTATTTCATGGCGCTATTGTTTAAATGCCAACTTGACCCATGTCATCTGTGTAAATCAACCCCAGGGTCTTAGTTTGAGCTCTGTCTGAGCTTGCTTGGTTAACTATCCCTTGTTATAGGTTTCTATGTACATTCTAAAATTGTGGGGCTGCATTAGATGAAATAGACTTCTTTTCTTTAAAAAAAAAAAAGATTTGTTTATTTATTTTATGTATATGGGTACACACTGTAGCTGTACATATAGTTGTGAGCCTTCGTCTGGTTTTTGGAAATTGGATTTAGGACCTCTGCTCACTCTGGTCGACCCCACTCTCTCAGTCCCTGCTCACTCCATCCCAAAGATTTATTTGTTATTATAAATAAGTACACTGTAGCTGTCTTCGGGTACACTAGAAGAGGGCATTACCAGATCTCACTACAGGTGGTTGTGAGCCACCATGTGGTTGCTGGGATTTGAACTCAGGACCCTCAGAAGAAATCAGTGCTCTTACCCGCCATCTCACCAAACCTGAAATAGAGGTTTTTTGTTTTTTTTTTTTTTTCTTTTTTGGTTTTTCGAGACAGGGTTTCTCTGTATAGCCCTGGCTGTCCTGGGACTCACTCTGTAGACCAGGCTGGCCTCGAACTCAGAAATCCTCCTGCGTCTGCCTCCCAAGTGCTGGGATTAAAGGCGTGCACCACCACCGCCCAGCTTGAAATAGAGTTCTTAAACACAGAATATTCTTTGTATATCTGTATCACTGAGAAACTTCCTGGGAGGGTGGGTGCTCTTGGATCAAGTACAGCACACATTTATTAAAGTCTTCCTGACCAGGAGCCTTGTCTCTGACTCCCACCTGGACTCTGCAGGGCCTTGGGCTTTGCTTTTAGATGTTGAAAATTGAGCTTCAGCATCTTATGTCATAAACACCCTGAAGAGAGTCAATGTAAAGCCGTGAATAAATTAACTTCAACTAGCAAATGCTCACTTCGAAAGGACTGTGTTTAGACATCAACAAAATGTAAGAAAAACAAATGTGTCCCAAAATATCTCGGTTCTTTGGCAGCTGTATTATTTGGTTTATGTGGAAGGATATGAGAATATGTATATTTTGAGAATCCAAATATGTAACACAAAGTAGAGGAAGAAGACATTTAGACTCATCCTGACTTCCCTCCATAGTTTCCCTACCCAATGAAACCATCCCAGATATCATGGATCACACTCATCTCACTTTAATAGGATCTAGAATCGTCCAAAAGAAGAAAGGAAGCTGAGTAGCAGCCTTCATCTCTTTGCTTCCTGACTGTGGATGCTGTGTGGCCAGCTCCCTCACACTCCTGAAACCATGTTGAACTGTCCCCTCAGCCGTGAGCTGGAGTGAACCCTTTCTTTTGTAAGATGCTTTTGTTAGGTGTTTTCTCAGATTCCGAGAGAAGGAAGTAGTGTCGTAGAGATGTGTGTGATTCTGTGTTCCTTCCCTCACACCAGAAGTCAGAGTCTTCAAAGTCTATCCCTGTCTCTTTCACCTTCCACCCACAAGCAGCTAGCTTGGCTGTGATTCATTCCTGGTCCATCTCTTGGGAACATACAGGTAGATGCCATTTCTGTACACAGGGAATGACTACTACGTCACACAAAGAGTACCCTCTAGCCTAGACCAATTACATAATTTGTGGAGTCCAAAGCAAAATGGAGAAACAAAAGCTCATTCCAAAAATGACTAAGAATTCCATCGTGGCAGCAGCTTAACATGAGACCAAATCATGACTCTTCTGATCACAGGACCCTGTGCATGTGCATGACTCCATGCTATCCTGACAAAGGGATTGACTATCAGAAGGAACTGAAGTCACAAAAACCACACAGGCAAAGAAGCTAAGAGGGGATTTTCAGCAAGAGTAAGAGAGACAATTATGACAATGCTACAAAGCCCTCAGCTTCTATGTGACCTTATAAGGAATGCCAGTTTGGGGCAGGAAAGAAAGTAAATAGTGATTGGTGTCAGGCATTATGTTAGGTGTGATACCTGCATGTTAGTTACTTTCTCAGTGCTGTGACCAGACACTTGACAGGAAGCCTCTAAAGGGAAGAAGGATTTGGCTCATGGTTTGAGGGTTGCAGTCTATCTTGGAGGTGCAGGCATGGCACTGGCAGACATGGCTCCACAGTGGCAGAGCTTTGCAGCAAGATCAATGAGGCGAGCTTTTCAGTTTTTTCTTCTAAAAAATGCTTTATGGAAGTCCTCAAATTAAACCACCCATCACTTCAGGCTTCTTGTGACAACAGCATTTTTATCCATATAAAGCAAAGTAAATGACTTAGTCACAATGATGAGATTTATAGGCCAGGTAACAGAGGTAGGAAATAAACTTAAGATACAAGATGAAGCTCCTTACTTCTAGTCTGTGGTATCCTGTATCATGTTAGTGAGAGCCCTGCAGTGGGCAAATTGCTACTTCTGCAAAATATTACAGTGAGAAACTCTCTAGTATAAGAAAATGTCCAGTATGTGCGGAAATGAAATAGTCAACAGTTTTGCTGTCTGACAACATGTGACAACCTCTGGCCACCTCTCCCAGTGGTACACTCATACTTCAACTTACATGGACACTCTCAGGGACCATTCCTATAAAAGTACACAGCAAGGTATGGTATGTTCTCCAATGGCTCCAGATGGGGGCTGAGGCAAGAGACTCAGGAGTTCGAGACCAGACCCGGTCTCAGAAAGCAAAACAAATAAAAACCAAGTCCTCATGACCCATTTATCGCTTCAGTGTAATCCTCACGGGATACACTATATTTTTATGTTGGGATAACTACATTGTCATATTCAAATGGTTAATAGCTGGTAAGAAAAGTGCTTTGTTATATACCATGCTTCTATAACATACACATACACAAACTGCAGTTTGTAAATAAGAAACCATTTATGCTCCACTGTAGAATGTAATCAGTCCCTTGGATGTATACTTTGCTACAATCTGATAGCCTAGAGTCAACATCTGACAAGATAATTAAGTCATTCCATGAAGACCAGATCCAGAAGAATCTGAAAGAGTTTCTGGTTTATTCTCTGTAGCATTTGCCCATTCGCCTTCTTTTCGTGGTTTTGACTTCTGTCCTGCTAACCTGGGTTCCATCTTTTCTTGTTTCTACCCTTTTTCCTTTTACTCCCATTGTGATCTGAAGATTGACCATTGTTTCCTCTTCATTCTCTCTCATCTCTTCATAGACTGCTTCTTCTCAGTTTCTTGTCATACCACCAAGCCATCCATCACTTTAGCCCCAGATTATTTTTTACTTGTCTCTACTGATTGAGTCTTTGTCCTTCCAGAGCAGTCTCTTCACATTTAGTTCAAAGAATCTCAGAGGAATCTCCAAAGGAAGAATACTGTATTTGAGAGAGGAGAAAGCACCCTGTTCTATGATGTCTAACCTGGGGCTAACCATTCTTTCAGAAGGAAGAAGTAGAAAAGATCTGAGGACTAGGCAGATGTCCTGCTGCTTTCTGAATGCTAGGTGAGCAGTCTACAAACTAAGCCACACCCTTAAGCCCCTTTTGGCAACTTTGAGTATGCCACCTTTGTTGAGAGAAATGATTCTTTAGCTATATGTATTACCCAATAAAGTTTCCATTCAGCTTGATATTAACACTTTCCATAGCATACAAGGTCTTGAAACAATAGACTGGTAATTTCTCAGGTAGCAACTATTTTCTGTTTATCAGTACGTGAAGGTAAAAGATGTTTAGAGAACAATGAAATCTTATAGAAAGTATGCCTAGAATTGATTGTAGTAGTCTTATTAATTTTGTGGTGTGTGTGTGTGTCTATACATGTCCATATGGATGTATGGTTTTGCGTAGATATGTATATACATGTATGCACATATGTGTGAAGTCAGAAGTCAGCTTTGAGTATCATTCCTCAGAAGTCATCCTTCTTGCTTTTGTGAGCCAGGTCTCTCACTGGCCTGGAGTTTGCTGACCATGCTAGACTGGCCAGCCAGTGAGCTCCAGATATCCATGTCAGTACAAGTGCGCACCATACACCCAGCTTTTCCTATGATTTCTGGAGATCAGTGTTAGGTCCTTGTGTTTGCAGGGCAAGCACTTTACCGACTGAGCTGTCTCCTCAATTCTCATGTTTATGTTTTTATGTGAATTATTTATCTTAGACTTCAAGGACACTTAAACTCAGTGGTCATACAATAACTTAGTTTTAGAATAGGCAACATATTCATGGACTCATCCTTATTAAAGAGAAATGGGTACATGACTATGTCTGTAACCTGGCTAGCCAAGGATGCCCCCTTGCTGACTAATATCCCCTCCCACTCTGCATCTGGCCACCAAGGAACTCCATTCCAAAAATCTGACTGTTCCATAAGCAAAGCTATCACATATTATCTGTCTGTTGCATGTGCATATACATGCTGGGTTTTTTATTTCCTACAATTGTCATACGAAGCTTTGAAAAAAAATTAGGGCTTCTTGAGCACATTTACGAACAATGTCCAGTATTTTTCCCTATTAAAAGAACTCTGTTAAAGAGGATTGGGTGGTCGTGAGAGCAAGCCCCACCCAGCAGCACGTTCTGGCATATATCAGGTCTAAATGGAACACACAACACAGTTCTCTACTTGCTTGTCTCAGACTGCTCCACCATGCTATAACAGAATGCTGGAGACTGGGCAATTTGCATAGAAAACAAATTTATTCTTTCACACTTCATGAGTCCAGAATATTGAAGACCAAGATACTACCTTTTGGCAAGGCATTCTTGCTGGGTCCTTTCATGGCGAAAGGCTGGGACGCAAGAGGAGGGAGCCTTTCAGATGAGCCCACTTGATTACCCGTCTGTGAGGACACCAGTCCCACTGTCCTTAATGATTCTGAATCTCAGCACTGTGCCAATGGCAGTTATGTTCCAACAAGCATTCGGAAAAGGCAACATCCAAACTGGAGCAGTACTCATTCCCACCATCACTTATGACTTACTCTGAGGCCACACGTGACTGATACACAACTTAGACAGAGTCTGTAGTTCACGGATTCCTCTCCATCTCTGGTTTCTTGTAGTTCCAGGATCCAACACATCGTGTCTGAATGCTCATTGTTGCCCTTTTGTGTTTGTTTAGCTCTGTTTTTATCAAGAGAAGGATTGCTACACTGGACAGAGGAATCTGCAGCTTACTTTCTATAGTGAGCAAGACTGGATGTAAATACATGCTGCTGGCCCCAATGGTCACTGAATACCCATCAGATTCAGAGTGGGATTCCCAGTGGTTTCTCCCTTACATATATGCCTTTTTTTTTTCAGGGAGTTATTTACTTTTATCTTGCTAAATACAAATCAGTTACAACCTTTCAACCAATTGCTGACCTGAGACAATTAAGGAATAAGTTAAAAGAGAGTCACGTATTCTTTGCAGGGCACAGCTATTCACTCCTGTGGCCCATCAATCAGAGTGATTGTCTCTAGTCACTCCCTCAGCACTGAGCCCACACCTCCTACACAATACTCATATTCTCTGGCTCCTGAGATGAGACTTAATGGAGAGGGCGTACTCTATTACAAAGCACTATTTGCCTCGAAAGGAGACTGCCATCTTGCTCATTAATTTTGCATTAGCATACAGTGTTTCTATTGATGTTATCTCCTTGCTTTCGAATGCTATTTACTGTGACTGCAAAAATACACAGATTGTTCTGTCATTAAAGAGAGTAAATGACTTTTTGAGTGGTGCAAGAAAAGAAAAACTTTCTTGGTCATCTTCTCAGGCTGCACTGAACCGCTCTGTAATTTCAGTATGTGTTTTTATGTTAATAGCCTTGTGTAGACTGCATCCCTGTGAGAGCTACCTTGAATCCCTTCTAGGACAGAGCAGTTGAAGTCATACAGCTTCTGAAAAATGATGGTTTTTATGGCAGATAAACAAAAGGCTATTGACATTTCTTATGAACACTTGACTCTCTTAGTTTTCTCTGATATTCCTAAGTCATGCAGAATAGATAAGGACTGTGTGAATAGTTGATCCACCAACACAACTGTCACACCAGGATTGGTTCCATATACGTATGTCAACATAACTGGAAACAGATCCACTACAGGAAAAAAAAATGCTTCACTATGAAAAGTAGGCGACCTTGATCTCACCTTGGGCTAGGAAGTCTGGCCAGTGAGCCTAGCAATTTGCCTATCTCTTCCTCCCCAGAGCTTAGATTACCAGCAAGCACCACCATGGTGGGCCCTTTACAGGCTTGCAGCAAGCAGTGTGCAGGTTGTAGACTGAGCTGTCTCTGCTGCTCTGTTAAATAGTTTTGTAAGGCATCATTTCTCATGGGTGCATCAGTACATGGATAGGTCATAACTTCTTTATCAGTTCTGAATTATCAGGCATTTACCTTACTCTTTATACTGAGATAAATATGAATCAATTGCCCAAATCTATGGGAATGAAGTTAAATTCATCAAAAACGAATTATTTAGTCAAAATGTATAAGCACGGTAGGGCTTTGAGAGTACACATTATGAAATAGTTCTATACAAAGCAATTCAAATTCATCAGCAGATGAGAAAAACACTATTTTCCCAGGGATCTGACATTATTCTGTGAAAGTTTGCTTCCCCTTTAGAAAGAGAATATAATCTATTTTGAGAATTCTGACAGATGAAAAATATCTTGCCTTAATTTGCATTTCTTTGAATCCTGGTAAACTGACATTTTCCCCCAATTTTCCTGGTTGTTTACAGTCTATACTTTGGAAGGGAGCTCTCATTTGTATTTTGCCTTGGACTCCTCCCCTTCCTGAGTCTGGCTTTCTTTCTAATTTCCTTCTGAATATTTTTATATTGAAGATATTAGCCCTTTGCTCTCACACACTGCTCATAAACATTTTTGTATGTTTTTTCTTTACTTATCCACTGAATTTTTTAATGGTCAAATCTATCTGATTCTTAGATAAGAATCATTCAAATTTGACTTTCTGACATTTATTTATTTTCTTATATATTTAGTTCTTTTTTGTTTGCTTTTGGTTTTGTTCTTGTTTTGTAGGGGTATGCGGGGTGTGGGTGTGTGTATGGGTATGTACCCACTTGTGGAAGTTACAAGGCATCAGGTCACTATAGAGTTAGAGTTACAGACAGAAGTGAGCCACCTAGGAACCCTTTGTTTGTTTTGAAAAGGAGTATGAACTCTTAACCACTGATCAATCTCTCTAGTCCTTATTTTCTCTTCTTAACAGAACTCTAATTTTTCCATCCCTATTTAGGAATGGGAGCCTGTAAGTAGAACCCTGCCCCTTCCTGGTAATCGAGATAACGTGATCAAACATAAACACACAAAATATGCATGAATAGAAGCTTAATTAGCTAAGGAAGAAATTGAAAAACAGAAGAGTCCAAGCAACCTCAGCTGACATGTCTTGACCACTTCTTTTCTTGCTATAAAATCACTTCTATAGTTTTTATTTTATTTTATTTTATTTTAGTCTCCAAAGAATGTATGGTGGACACCGTTCTCCAACCCTGCCAGCTTCAGTCATTTCCATTTCAGCATCCATGAGCCACAGACACAAAAGAATGCAGCAGACCTTGCTACAACTCATTTCTGAGCTAGTGGAAGGTCCTTCTTTTTTTGGAGGCCCTAGTATCAGGACTACAGCATTCACAGACTGTCCTGAAAATGTGGAGGAAGAGCTGTTCAGCTCTCTCTCAAATATTCTGGGTCAAAGTGATGTCTGCTTACTTTCATCTGGTCAAAGCAGATCCCATAACCAAACCAAAATGGACCTTTTACATAGGAGATTAAGCAAATGCTTGGACAGTCATTCTAGCCTGTTATACTTAGTCATTGAAAGAGCTTCCCTGGTATTTGTAATGTTGGTAGAACTATTTCTCTTTGGGGAAAGAACCTTCATTTTAAATTCCCTTTCCAAGTTCTACCTCTGATGTGTTTCAAAAGATCTCCGGGCAACAGAATTAGCCATTTCTTGGAATCATGCCATCTTTTGTTTAGAGATTCTAATCCAAATTTCCAAAGTTGGTGTCACACTTTGAAAATAAAAATAGTCCCTCACATCTGTGCCAACTGCTGCATCTTGTGAGTTCTCAGCTTTCCCCTGGACATCTCAGTTGAGAAAGCAAGTGAGCTAGTCTGAGCTCTTCAGACATATCCAGAAAACTTAAGTCTTTGTGTTAACCCTATTAATAGCCCATAAGTCAAGTGTTCCTTGGACACATTTAGTAAAACTATTTTCTTCTAATTGGCATTTATTTTGTTTTCCTGGACATGAAGTTCTATATTTTTTCATCTAAAAGAGCCCCCATTGTCCTGCTCTGTACAGTGAACACATCTTATTTCATTGACCTCTTTGGTGTGTTTTTATCAGGTGCCAGTTTTAAAACTCTATATAAGGAACAGTCTCTGAGGTCTATTTATGCTTTGATTAGTCCCTCAGTTCCAGTACATGCAGTAGGTTGCTTTAGCTACTATGGCTGGCCTGTGCTCATTTACCTGTCACTGGAAGTCCTTTATCAATTTTTCTTATTTCCTTCCTATATTGAACAAAATTAGACCTGCTAATGCAGACAAGTATGATAAGGCATCTGACAGGCACAGATGAGGCAGTTCTGTGCCCACAGGACTTAGCATCTCTACTTCTTAATTACAAAATTTATTACACAAGTTAGGACTTATAACTTTTATGTATTGTGTGAAGTATGGATCCATAAAACTGAATCTGATGAAAGGAACTTCAGACTTCTGTAAAAAAATAGTTTAAGGAATTGGTATTGTAAAGGACAAGGAAGAAATAACCAGGCAAAGAAAACAAATCAGGCAGAGGAATGGTGGATGTCTTGATTCTCAAAGTATAAGCAGATGAGAGGTCATGGTGCATTTTCCAGGAGTGCCTGGGAGAGGAGTACTTCAGGAAGAGAGGCTGGGTGCAGACCCTCAGAGTGGGGAGCCCTGTGGCCCATGAGGAAGATTCTAGTTTTATTTAAATATGAGAAAAATCTATGGAGGGTTTTCAGATAATGTGGTCACAACCACAGGTATATCCATTCTGATTCTGAAGTGTGACTACCATGGACAAGAATTAGAAGAGGAACAACCCGAGGAATGACAGTGGTCAGGCTTGCCAAAGAGATGATGTCATGTCTCGGAGAATTGGGATATTTTAAAGGGAAAAGTAGTTACACGTGATGATCTGTAGGATTTCCCCCACTACCTCAGAATCCCAAATCCATGGTGATCTGGATTAGAAACTCACCAGCTACAGGTAGATATGTGGACACTCTGCTTTGAGTAATCTGCATAGCGCCCAGCCAGGAATCATCTCTTGTTGACACCTTCTCTGCCCCTGCAGAAGGCTGAATGTTAAGAATCATGTCTTGTTGCTGCTATGCATTGCACTCTTTTGCAGTGCATTTTTACTCAACTGTCACGTTATCTGGTACGAAAAGAAGCCTTTGACCTTGTTAATTATCGTGTAATTGACACCCTCATAATCACATTCAGTACCTTAAATGTTCCCTAGGAAATCCTCTAGGCTTTTTGTTGTGTTTAGTTTGGTTTTGTTCTTTGAGACAGGGTCTCTCATCCCTTTGGCTTAGGTTGGAGTTAATATGTGGATAAGGTCTTGATCCTCCTGCCTCTGCTTCTCTAGTGCTAGTACTACAGACAGGTGCTACCAGGAGAGGTTTAACTAGTGCTAGGGATCTAACCCAGAGCTTTATGTATTCAAAGTGAGCACTCTACCAACTAAGCCCTCACCCCCACCCCAGCCTGATTCTCTGACTCTTTACAATTAATTATCTGTAGTGACAATTTTGGAATTTGGGTTTCTTTAAAAACAAACACAGAAATATTCTAAAGATGTTTTCATTTTAACCCCAGGTATGGGATGTGGAGCTGCTTCAGATTGCCCATAGCAGCTGACTATGATTTGTTTTGTGCTCTAACAGAGACATGGTTTTGGCAACTGCAGATAGTTTCTGCGATTGTGTGACACTGGGAATTCTTAGAAATTTTCAGAGGGTATATAAATGCTAGGGCTCCAAGAGACATGATGGGTTGTTGGCTGTTTTGTTGATGATTGTGGTTTGCTAAGCAGACATGCACAAAGAAGAAACAAGATATTAGACATCCTGATGGCAAAGATCAAACTTGCCCTAAAGAACTTGATGCCCCTAATCAGCAGGAACTAGTCTAACAATAACATTGTCCCCTTTCCAACTCCTGACTTAATTCAGGGATCTCTTTCTTTTCCCCTCTATCCTTTTTTCCCTCTTATCTGGTATTAGGGGATTGAAGGGGTGGAAGAAAAAGGGTAGAGAGAAGAATGAAAGAAAGAACTCACAAAATAGTAAAATACTGGCTACAATCCTAACGTGTCTTTTCTATTTTGGTGGTTTTACTTCCCTCCAACCCCCAGTCTCCTTCAACAACATTGGTAAGAAACGTTACACATGATCACAAATGTCTTACAGTATGTCCAGCTGTGAGACCACCAAGGCACAGCTTTTTCTCCCAAGGAATATTCTGTAGCAGTCTAACTCAAGGTTGTACATTAAGGGGTCACCAGATGGCCAAATACACAGGGAGAAACACCAATGTAAATAATTTGGAACTGGATTCTTTCTTCATTTGTTTGTTTGTTTGTTTAGTTGGTTGAGTTTTTTTGTTGTTGTTGTTTGGTTTGTTAGCTTTGTTGATTGGGTGCAGTTTTTGTTTTGTTTTGTTTTTGTTGTTGTTGGGTTTTTTAAAAATAGAATTTTAGTATGAAAGTAAGCTCTCCTAGAATTTAAAAGATTCCAAATTAAGCCTCCTGAGTGCTCAGATTGCATACCTGTGCCTCCATACCTGGCTCAAACTAGACTTCTTTATTGTATTTACTTTCTCTACTTGCTCTTCTCCACGTGCTCTTCTTGATACTCATATAAAACCCAGAGAACAGCCTTTCCAATACTAACATAGACCTCACTACCTTCTCTCTTCTCTATATCTAGTAGGCCTCAGAGTTGGGCAAATTTGGAAAATGACAAAACCCTGATATTTTTACTTTCTCAATATGCTTGGCCCATGGGAAGTGACACTATCAGGAGGTGTGGCCTTGTTGGAGGAAGTGTGTCACTGTGTAGGTGGGTTTTGTGCCCAAGCTCTGCCCAGAGCAGAAGAGCGACCCTCCTCCTGGGTGCCTTTAGATCAAGATGTAGAACTCTTGGCTTCTCCAGCACCATGTCTGCCTGCACGATGCCATGCTTCCCACCATGATCATAATGAACTGAAACTTTGAAACTGTAAGCCAGCCCCAATTAAGTGGTTGCTTTTATAAGAGTTACCTTGGTCTTGGTGTCTCTTCATAGCAATAAAACCCTAAGTAAGACAGGTCTGATTGAAGCCTCTCATCAGCCGAAAAGCAAGAATTTCAATACAATTAAAACTTTCCAAAATGGTTGTTAACATAGAGATAATGGTCCTTTTTTATGTAGTCATATTATGTTAAAATAATATAAACCAGGTTTAAGTCCTGAGTGTATATGACTTAGGTAGGCCCTCATCATTTTCCGAAGATCTCAAACAAGACTCTTGACCTTGTCTATCAGACTCCCTTCAGGAGCTATCCTGTGCCCTCATTTAGGTCATAGCAACCCTCTGATCTAAGAGCTTCAAGATCCACTAGAAATCCTATACTTGACTATAGCAAAGGCAATAGTGCAATTCTCCCTCAGAGGAACCCATGTCCACTTTCTCAGATCTTCAGAGTACCTTTCTCTTAGCCCTCACTTTAAGTCTATATTTTGATATCTTTAATAAGCTCAGCTCTGCTTCATATGGCTCCTCCTGAAATCACCTTCTGTGTCCAAGCCAAAGACCCAGTTTTACCTGAGTTGAGGTTCCTCAAAGATTAGAGGAACTCCCCCTGCAGCTGTGCATGACAAGGTAGAGCTAGGTGATCCTGGCTGCTGCTGCTCCTGCTGCTGCTGCCACTAGTCAATCTGTCTCTATCCTCCATGCATCCATGTATTTACATATAAGATATGACATTACTACCATGTATGTATGTGTAATATACAACATTACTACCATGCATGTATGTATAATGTATGACATTACTACCATGAATGTATAATGTATAACATTACTACCATGTATGTATGTAAATGTATGATATTACTACTATATATATATGTAATGTGTGGCATTACTACCATGCATGTATTTATAATGTATGACATTACTACCATGTATGTATGTGTGATATATGACATTACTTTTATGTATGTATTTATAATGTATGACATTACCATCATGCATGTATGTGTAGTGTATGACATTACTACAATGTATGTAGTGTATAATGTATGATATTACTACCATGAATGTATGTGAATATATGACATTATTACTATGTATGTATGTATAATATATGGCATTACTACTATGTATGTATAATGTATGACATTACTACCATGTATATATTTATAATGCATGACATTACTACCATGCATGTATTTATAATGTACGACATTACTACCATGCATGTGTTTATAATGTATGACATTACTACCATGTATGTATTCATAATGTATGACATTACTACCATGCATGTATGTGTAATATATGACATTACCACCATGCATATATGTGCAATGCATAACATTACCACCATGCATGTATGTTCAGTGTATGACATTACTACCATGTATGTATGTGTAATGTATGACATTACTACCATGTATATATTTATAATGTATGACATTACTACCATGCATGTATTTATAATGTATGACATTACTACCATGCATATATTTATAATGTGTGACATTACTACCATGTATGTATGTGTAATATATGACATTACTACCATGTATGTATGTGCAGTGAATGCCATTACTACCATGTATGTATATGTAATTTATGCCATTACTACCATGTATGTATGTATAATGTATGACATTACTACCATGTATGTATGTGTAATGTATGACATTACTCAGAAGACATCTAAAAGGCTCTAGCAGATTGCTTGATTTAAACTGTGAACAACAGGACCCACTGAGAACCAAGCCACTGGACTTCTGCTTTCCCTGGAGATCTGTATCCATGGCCATCTTCATCTTCCTGGTGCAGGCCAGACCTAGTGAACACTTCACTGATAAATATAGCCCTTCCTACTGATGGCACAATTCCAGTGAAGTCCTTGTGTACATTTGGTCATTTCCCCAAAATTCAGCCTACTCTTTTACAATTAAATGAAACATAATTTCATTCTTTTCCTAACAGTTTTTCAACTTTTTTCACTTTAAAAAAATTGAAAATAGATTTTTTCATCTAACATATTCTGATTATGGTTTCCACTGCCCCCTAATAGTTTTTAAATATCTCATGTGAAAGCCAATGGTTCACAGTACAAGGTATAACCCAGGTTGAATGGCTGTGTTTAGGAGAATATATGTATTTCCATTCTACTACTTCCTGATGAGGAAGTGTGGGCAGTGTGGCCCAGAAACACGGAGACCCAGAAATATAACCTGTGACCAGAAAGGAGCTCGATTGGCAAGCATTAGCCATCTGGAGTGACATTTTCAGGGTAACCCAGTCTTCCCTGGCAACTTCCCCATGGTGCACATGCCTGTCATTTAGAACTCAAATTGCTTAACCCCCAGAAAGCCACAAAATACGAATCCATCTATCCATCTATATACTACACCAATCATCAAAGATGTTGCTTGAAAAAATATTTTTTTATTTCACTCATTAAATTGCAATATCTGAAATGTCTCAAACAAATGTGCTGGAACAGCTCCATGCCAAACGTTCCCACACAAGCACAGGCTATTCAGCCTGAAAGAATAAAGCGCCAACAGCCATGGAGTTGTGATGCAAGCCACATGGTGCTTCAGAATGACATGTGCTGCCTATTCCACCAAAATTAGCTTGGAAGACTTCCTCCCATAAGCCTTCTCTCTCTCTTTGCCTTCCCTCCTGATTCTGAGCACATCACAAGACACTTGGCTGTAGGACAATACAAAATGATGATGATCAAATGTTCATTAAACCCCTAGAGAGAACTGATATACTTTTAAATGCGCAAGCTATCAAGAAGACTACATTTAGCTGTTCAAATGAAGATCCATCTAATGCCCAGGCAAGATCAGCTCCAAATTAATTTGGAGAGGATTACTTGCTCTTCTGGGAGCCTGGGGTGTGGGTATAGCCTTAGAGTGAACACTTGGGTAGAGCAAAGTCTCTACATGGAACTTCGGAGAAGCCCATGGGACTCCCCACCTGAAAGACGGCTTAAGGCTGTATAGGCTGTAGCTTTTGGGGGAGGGGCAGAAGTGAACCAATGAAGGCAAAACTCATCCAGGATCTTCAGATTCTGAGGTCAAAGAGAGTAAAACTGGTATCTACCAGAAGCCAAAGCTCACAGAATATGCCATCTTGATAAATATCAAGGAGATACACAGTATGTCATGTCAGTACACAAACAATACACCTTAACCATAAAACATGTTAATAAAATGTCAAACATTCAATATTTGTGTGTGTATGTGTGTGTGTGTGTGTATGTGTTTCATATATCCCAGGCTAGACTCAAATTTATCATCCATATAGCTGTGCTGGCTAGTTTCCTATCAACTTGACACAAACTAGAGTTATCTGGAAGATAGAACCTCTTTTTTCAATTAGTGATTGATAGGGGAGGACACAGCATATTGTAAGTGGTGTCGTCCCTGGGCTGGTGGTCCTGGGTTCTATAAGTAAGCAAACTGAGTAAGCCATAAAGGAACAAGCTAATAAGTCTCTTCCATGGCCTCTGCATCAACTCTTGCCTCCAAGCGCCTGCCCTACTTGAGTTTCTGTCCTGATTTCCTTCAGTAATAAACAATGATATGTAAGCCAAATAGACTCTCTCCTCCCTACGTTGCTTTAGTCATTGTGTTTCATCATCTTGATAGTAACCCAAACTAAGATAGTCGCCAAGGATGACCTTGAACTTCTGGTCCTCCTGACTCAACCTCCAGAGTGTTGGGATTACAGGCATGTACCACCAATTGTTTATGGGGTGCTACGGCTTAGGTCCAGGCCTTTGCATAATAAGCAAGCTAAACTCCATAACCACTTCAAAGCCTTATTTTTGAGAGTTTTCCATTCTTTTTTTTTTTTTTTGTGGTTATTGTTTGCTGCTGTTGAGGCAGGATCTCACCATGTAGCCTGCCCTGTCTTACATTTGAAAATAAAATATTTTCATCTATTTGAATGGAACAGAGCTTCATTTTTTGACTCACTGCCATAGTCCACAGGTTCCCTCATAAGAGCCCTGTGTGAAATCTCCACAGGTCACAGATGAATGCTCTGTGGGAGCACCACTAAGACACTCCCTTGATTGCTGTATGACTGACAACACTGGTGGCACTTGGGCTTCCTGTAAGAACGGCACCCTGCCCTGGAGAGCGTCGGAGGTCAGAGGTTAAGAAGCCTGCTGCAATCAGTGAGCACTGACTTCAGAGCCTCTCCATGAAGCAGGAGCACTTTTATGCTCAATTCCAACCTGGTCGTCTTCCAGCCCTTGGCCTCTTGTAAGGACCTGGACCATGCCTGTGCTCTAAGACACACTGGAAGCTGCGCTACTCTTGCAAAGGAACCTACGATACCAAGTCTGAGCCAAGAAAACACATATGGTCTCATTTCCTGTATGAGAGAAAGGAAGGAAAAGGGTTGAAGGGTGCTTGGTTTATTTTTAGAGAAAAGGTATCAGACAGAGTACAGAGTAGTGACTTTGCTAAATTATTTCGAAAGGTAATTTTAAAAGACAGGTGTGGGATGTTTCCTGAAACCAGATCCTATTTAAAAAAAAAAAAAAAAAAAAAAAAAAAAAAAGGAAATGTGTGTCAACCCCTCAACTCCCTGACATTGGAGGCAATAGCCACTTTCCCATCTTGCACATTGCCCCAGCCAGGCAGAACTCAGGATAAGCTTGGTCATTTCCCCACTTCCCTCAAGTGCTCCAGTCTAGTCAGGAGAAGGCTCAGGACAGTGCTCTACAGGCAGACAGCCTTTTCCTCAAGGTCTGTAATATCTTCTCTCTGATCTAGTCAGGAATGTATCTAGCTGGCCAAAGGAACTTTCAAATCCCTCCACACAAGACAGCAGAAAACACAGGAGCAGCAAGCAGACGGCTTTTCCTATGACCCTATGGGCTCTTCATCTACACATTGAAACCATTAGAGCTAAACTACTTTTTAAAAACTATCATCACTGAATCGGATAGGCTGGTTTCTTTTTTTTTTTTTTTCTTGTCAGTGCTCCCTAAACATTTTTTATATGACAGTCATTTACACACTGAAAATAATCTAGAGAAAACTGAATGCATATGTAATGGGTTATGGCCTAGGTTTAGTGGCTAGCTTACTTAGTTGCCTAGCACACAGGAAGCCTGCACTTCAATTCCCAACACTGCATAAACAGGTGTGGTGACTCACACCTGTAATCCCAGCTCCTGGAGGGAGGGGCAAAGAGAGAAGTGGGAGGACCAGATGTTCAAGGTAATTCTTGACTATATAACTAGTTTGAGGCCAGTTTGGAATACATGGGACCCTGGGTGAAGCAGGAGGAGGAAGAGGGAAGAGGAAGAGAAGGGAGAGGAGCAGGGGGACCAGGAGGAAGAGAAGGCAGTGGAGGAACAGACACACACACACACACACACACACAGAGTAAGTGTTAAATGTGTTTTAATCTCCAGTATTTAAAAGAAAATTAAAAATAAAAAGAAGTACACAGAAGGTTGTCCATGGGTTATCCAAACATAGCATGCCATTTTAATATAAGAGCCTTGAGCATTCTTGAATTTTCCTATTTATGTAGCCCTGACACCAAAATGGAGGGAAGATTAGATTCAGAAACTTGAGAGAAAGAGAGAAACCAACAAGTGCCCCATCCCTAAGGTGTCCTCACAGATGGCCTGGGAAGCAAAGCCTCCCTATGAAAATGTGACCCTCAGACTTGTTTCTGAATGGGGACTTGAAGCAGCAGCAAGGGCATTTCTTTATCTGAGGTGGCTTTAAGCATCTTCCTCCAGAAAGCACACACTCCCAGGCTGGAGCTGGATTATACAAGGCTGGAGTAAGAGCAAGCCTATTGGGCCATAAACAGAAGCAATGTGGCCTGAAGTTCAGTAGTTCATCAAACATGGGTTCTTGAGCCTATTTTCATACTACCCATGTGTTTTGTCCTCTGGAGCGGGCCTTAGAAGGCATCGGCTAACCGCGTAATAGTCATGTCACTATTATACCAATGGTCAAATCTTGCCACAGCCGTCATTATTATATTCCACAGCTGATTAAAGTTGTTGATGACTCCCCCAACCACAGCAGACTACATAGCATTTTCCAGTGCTACCACCTTGTACCAAAGAGGCTCAGCATTTTCATGGGTCCCAACCAAACAGAAACTAGACTTATAATTTTTCCTGAAATCCTGGCTAACAGTGGAACCCACAATGGATACAGACCAGATTACTGCTGTATAAATGACATTTTATCACCTCAGAAACTTCTTGGGATTCTCGTGCCACAGATGAGTGCGGCCTATCATTGTCATCTCTTTAATGAAGATGCCAACCTTGTTAATGGGTTCGATGGGCAATCGCATTTCTTCTAACCTATAAAGAGATCAAGTAACCAGTTCCCCTGAGGAACAGCCTGCATGAGGAACCATTCTGTCATTGAGGCAGATGAAAATGTTCAATTTTGAGAATGACAGTACATGGGCTGGGGAGCTAATTCAGTCAGTAAAACACTTGCTGTACAAGCATAGTGGGCTGAGTTTGAGCCCCAGAATCTACATAAAGAATTAGATATGATGGTGCATGTCAGAAAAGCCAGAGCCGAGGAAGGAGAGACAGGAAGATGCTTGGGGTTAGCTAGCCCACCTAGGTTAATTGTCAAGTTCAGTGAAATACCCTATAAAAGAAAGAACGAGAGAGAGAGAGAGAGAGAGAGAGAGAGAGAGAGAGAG
>NW_022196905.1:266387053-266403737 GCF_008632895.1 Mastomys coucha | reverse complement strand
AGAGAGAGAGAGAGGTGGGCTGCTCCTGAGGAATGCCAACAAAGGTCCTCTGGATACCCTTATACCCCTACACATACCCAGACCCACAAAAACAAAAGTACACTTTACTGAGCTCCTAACTAGTCTTGAAGACGTCCTTGACTCTTGGTTGTCACAAGGGCCACAGCCTTTTCCCTGAGCACCATCTCCAGAGAGCATCACTTGACAAGAACCCTTCTGAGGGTCTTGACTTGCTTATCTATGGCCATGCCTCCGATTTTTAGGATCATGGTTGCTTGTATCTGACTAGCACTCTGTAAATATTTATGAAGTCAGGCTGCTCGTCACAGTTGACTGTGCTGAACAAGCAGTCCAGTCATTTTAAGAATGGCTATCTTTGGGGAGAAATCATATTTCCAAATGATGCTGGTGAGCTTTTCTTAACTACAAGAGCAAAACCTATGGGTCACACAAACGTGTTAAATTCAGAATAGCATGAGTGAATGGGTAACAGTGAGGAGAACCATGCCGTCCTGCTGACAGGGACACCCCAGGTCTCTCTGTGCTGGCTTCCTACCCATGCAGTTGGCATTATAGCGATGACTACTTTCAGTCTTTTTAATATAATGTACCATCTTTTCCATACCTGTCTGTGTGTATTCTCAAAGAACATGTTTCTAGTGGCCACAGTGTTGGATTATATAAATGTTTCAGGATTTAGTGATTTAATTGCTTTCTTTCAGGGGCACTTTGGTTGTTTTTGTGTTGTCTGATAGAATGAATACGGTTTCTGTGAACACCCCAAGGTATGAACCTTCACAACTAACCCAGTAATGAGATCCTGGAAGCAGAATGGCTCTCCAAAGCTGAAAATCAAGATGGCTTCAAAGAGGTGAAGTTGTCTGCAGCACAGAGTAGGGTTACCCCTTTACCGCTTTGAGAGAGAAGTAAGGGTGGTCCCTCAGCTTCAAAGCATAGTCCTGGAAACCTGACCTGGTTAATATGAAGAGCCCAGATGCCCATACATCTGAACCTGAAGGTGAGACAAGGGAGCCTGAAAATTTTGCTGACTTGGTAAAATGTATTCATTCTCCTTAACTATCAATGTTTTAAAAATGTGTGTGCATGCATGAATATGTGTAGTGGTGTGTGTGTGTGTGTGTGTGTGTGTGTGTGTGTGTGTGTGAGAGAGAGAGAGAGAGAGAGAGAGAGAGAGAGAGAGAGAAAGAGAGAGAGAGAGAGACTCTCTGTGTGTGCCTGTGTGTAAGTAAGTGAAGGCCAAAGATGGGCACCAGATACCTTTTGTCTGTCTCCACCTTATCTTTTGAGACTGAGTTGTCATGCTGCTGCTGAGGGCCATGTCTGAATCCATGGCTATGTAGCAGCAGGGGTCAGTGTCTATTACCACTAGAGAATATGGGGATGTCCCTGGCCTGGGTCCAGGGACCATGTGGATGTCCAGGGGCTGTGCAGAACTGGCCTCACCCCCACCTCCTATTGACTGTGGTTCTCTGGAGAGCTGACCTCACTTCTCATCAGCTGCAGTGGGCACTGAGTCACATCAGGGCAGCACAGTGGAGCTGGCTTTGGTGGCAGGGGTGAGGGTGAGCTGGCCCTGCCACTCCTCAGCCATGAGGTGGCATGGGCGCTGAGGTGATGCCTTCTTTCTTGTTACCTGTGGCAGTCAGGAGAGCTGAGAATGGGAGATCTATCCCTGCCTCTCACTAGCTGTCACACTAGCCTGGGTAACATGGTGGAGCTGGCCTTAATGGCTAAGGTGTGGGTGAGCCAGCCCTGAGTGGGTGAGAGGAGGAGAACTGGCCCAAAGCTGCACTTAGGAGAGTGGGCCCTGGGCCTTGCCTGGGTTGCATAGTGGAGTTGGAGTGGAGGTGTGGTGATGGGTAAACTTGCCCCAAAAGCATAAGAGCCTGGAGAGCTAGCCCCGCCTCCTGCCTATGGGAGCAGTGCTAGAGAGCTCGCCCTGGTGGTGTAAGTAAGGGTGAGCTAGCAGGCTAACCAGCTGATCCATATCTAGGTCCAGATCTAGAGTTTTGAGTTGGTCCACCCCCAAATCTACATTATTCTTGAACTGTTAGGGCACATGAAAAGGCCAATCCAAAGCTGCAGGATCTCCATGATACAGGACAGCATCAGGATAACCAGGAGGAGTCCCTGTGAGGAAGATCCCTGTGACCCTGTGATGGTGTCACAGAAACCAGAGACCTCAAACCAGACCAATGACTCACCGTGATGAACATTTGCGAATGAAGATGTGTGGACAGAAGGGTGTACTGTGGGACACACTGTAGCACACTACAGCTTCCACCACTAGAGGTTTTCGATGCTCTGTTTCATTTAGTTTATTTCTGTTTCATGTGTATTTTATTTTCAGAGAGTTGCAAGGACAGAGAACAGATACAAGGGGATGGGGAGATGAATGGGACTTGGGTGCATGATGTGAAACACCCAAAAATTCAATAAAATGTTGAGGGTCAGGGCTGGGTTGCTTACTAAATCCAACCCTTACTGACTGGCTAGAACTAACTGACCCTCAAGTTCCATAACTCTCCCATCACAACACCCTCCTTCCACAGTGCTCGTCACAGAGACATGCAATCCCAAGCAGCCTTTATATGCATCCTGGACATCCAGATTCAGGGCTTCCTGATTGTACAGCATACACTTTACTGACTAACCCATAATCCCAAACACTTAGAACTTTTTCTGTTCATTTTAGGACACAATCAGTCTCCCTTACAAATAGATGTGAGCTAATGCATTAGAACTTAATCATGGTAGGAGGAGAAACATTTTTGGGACGTCTAGAAAGGCTTCCTCTAAGCAGAGGCATTCATAAGAAAGTCGTCTGTATCCCTGTCCTGTTCTAGTTTTAAGAAAGTAAATCTAATAGCTGGGACTCCAGTAGTCACTGCAGGGTCTAAAAGTGAAGTCAAACGCTAAGCAAAGCAAGTGTGTAGAACCTTCAATATGATAGAATAAACACCAGGAGTTAAGTCAGCACTGGTTTGAGCTTTCTCTCATAGGCAGTCAAGTCAAGTCTTAATTGATGAGAATGTCCCTCCTGGATAGCCATTGTGAAGATAATGTGGCTTATTAATGTTGTTGGCATAGAGCACGCTCTCAGCAGGTAAGGTCCTAGCTTACAAATTGGCATCCAGTTTTTATGTGCGCCATATGCTGACTTCTGAGAACCCTTCCTCTTTTGATTTTCCTATAATGTGAATCCGCAACAACCCCGTCCTCAGACTCCAGTTGTGGATATTCCTGCTGACCAGAGCAGTCTAGCTCTGCACCTAAGTTCTTCCTTCTCCCTGCACTTTTCAACTTCCCGTCTGAAAGCCCAGGTTCCTGTTGATCTACTGGGAGTTCCAGGCCCACATGTCTTCCTCAGAGATACCATGATCATTTCCACATCTTCCAATAATTAGCTCAAATATCCACTCATCATACTTATCACTCAGATAATATGTCGCTCCTAGAAGCTATCACCCACCTAGAGCCTAAGCAAAGCCTGAAGTTCTACATGAAGTTCTCATGCTCTCACTGGACACACCTGACAGATCCTCAGCTCCTTATCAGGAAGCCTTCTTCTCAAGTTGGAACTCACGTGGTGTGAAGGAGGCACATTGTCCTCTCCTGTTTTGTACCACATCTTCTTTAAGGATAGACATTTGGGGATATAAGTAGGGTAAAGGACTCATTCCCTAGTGTATGAAATTAAATCAGTCCACTCAGTGTGATGGTTAATTCTTCTTGTCAGTGAAGATTAGATTTAGATTTAGATTTAATCACCTTGGAGACGAATCTCTGGCTACCTCCATGAGAATGTTTCTAGAGGGATTTAACTGAGGTAGGAAGATCTCCCCTGCATGTGAGCATCATCACACCATGGACTGTGGTCCTAGACAGAGTATCAAGGAGAGTGAGCAGGACACCATCATTCATTTATTTCTATTTCCTGACTGTGGATGCAATGTGACCAGCTGCCCTCACACTCTGCTGCTAAGCCTAGTAGTTTGTGGTATTTTGTCACAGCAGTGAGAAAAGTAATTAATAAAGCCAGTCACAGAGTGATTTGCATGAGTTTGGTCAGTGGATAGAGTTTTAGAAAAAAGCAATTGTTTTATTAGCTTTTGTTTGCAAATATACATGCAAATACAAATGGGAATAAATTATATTTAATAGTGAAAAAAAACGGAGACAATTTAAAAAGCAGCAGAGTGTGTCTAAACACCATTCCAGCCATGGACAGGCCTAGCCATTACAAGAGTGGTTCTCATAAACCGGGAAACAAGGAGAATGTTCTGAATTAACATACAGATGGCAAGAGCGATGTTGCTGCTCCATCCTTTGTCGGCTGTCTGCTGACTTTCCAGGTATGCTCATGCATTTGCGGGACATTTCTACACCCACTTCCTCCTCCCATCCCCTCCTCCCTGCCACCATCAGTGTCCTGGTCTGTGGACCCCTGACTTCTGTAGCTCCACTGGCCCTCCTTGCTTTTGTGTCTCCTGCCTTTCAAGTGTTAAAATTGTGTGTCCCTAAAAGGAAAGGGGAGCAGGCAGGGGGTTTAAACAGAGAAGGAGTGCAGGGCTAAGGCAGAGGAGGGGTTTGAGGGAGAGATAGATAACACAAAGGATGAAAAACTCAATATGGAAACCTACTATTTTATAAGCTTCCTATAACTACTTTTTCATATAAAAGAGATTAATTGGACTTTCACCACACAGATTTATTCTCTTTCTTGAAGCCATAGCTTGCCAAACAAAAATACCAGGGCCAGATGTGGGACACCTACTCTTCCATCAAGTTATTGATCAGAACTGTCCTAAAGACACCCAAACAGTATAGACTATTTCCTTTGCTTTATATTTCTCAGTGAAGTTGATGGTGAGATCCCGTTACCAAAGACTCCGCACACTTGGGTCACAGGACATGGAGAAATCAAGTTGGTTTTGAACAAGAAGCTCCCTCCTTGCTGCCTAGCTCTCTTAGCACTAGAAGGTGGCTATGCAGGCTGCTGGGAGGAAAGTTAACCAACAGTCTTCCCAAGATGTGAACCTCATGAACTGTAATAATGACTGACATATAAAGAAGTACCCATGGGTGCAATGGTCACATCAATGCTATCTGAGGGGGTGGGGGATTCTTTTTGATTGGACTCAAGGTCTGCTCTACAGAAGGAAACACATGCCTGGATTGTAAATCTAGCCAATAACACATAGTTGGTGAACTGACAGGCCCCAGGGTGAACCTGTTGCTATTATTCTGATAAATGGACATAGTATCAAACCACGCTCTGAATTGATATTTTTCTACCCATAAATTAGCGCAGCTCTCAAACTTCATCAGGTTTGAGACATTTCTTTGTGCAGTAGATGTGGTTAACACAGAGATGCACAGCTGGTTAACATGCACAGACTAAGCATCGGCAAAATGTTCATCCACAAATGGGACATCTATAGGACACCCTCCCCCAAGGCTGAGGGACCAACACAGGAGGGGAGAGAGAAAGCTGATAGGAGCTTGAGGTCAAATGTAACTGGACTGCTACACTCATGAGCTCATAGCAGCTGTGATTAACTGTACAAGATCAAGCCAGTCACACTCTAGCATCAGGTGGGAAGGAGTACCTGTACCCAAGCCCTAACTGGAAGGCTACAGACATTTCTTGATAGCTTCAGTGAGGGAAGTCATGTTTTTGTAATGAGATAACTCCTGATAGGCCACTCACTTTTTAGTCAATGGCCCTACATCCAAATGTATATAGACAGCCCAAATTGGAATGGATAGGTTATAGAAAGAGGAAGAGGAAGAGGATATGGAGGATGGAAGGAAGGAGGGAGGGAGGGACCGAGGGAGGGAGAAAGAGGGGAAAGGAAGGAAGGAAAGAAGGAAGGAAGGAAGGAAGGAAGGAAGGAAGGGAGGGAGGGAGGGAGGGAGGGAAGAAGGCAGGGAAGGAGGGAAGAAGGAAAGAAAGAGAGTACATAATGTTGGGGATTGGGAGGGAAGAATGAGCAAATTTGAAAGGGGTTAGGGAAAAGATTGGGGTGAATATGATAAAAATATACTGTATGAAATTCTCAAAGAATTAATCAAACCCCCATTATCATCCTCCTCCTCCACTCTTTCTTCCCATAATGTGTTCTTTAAGCTTATCTCCACCGGCTGCTATAGCCTGCTCAGCTGTGCTGTCCTCTCACTGGACAGTGTGTCCCCTTCTTTCTCTGTCTCTTCAGCTTTCTGGTCCCTTTGTACGCATTCCTCTTGGCCTTAGAGATGATAACACTTGAACAGCCCAGACATCAACTCCTCTGATTGCCTGCTAGGTTGCTCAGCATTGCTGGAGAAGACGGTGGCCTAGTCAGTTACAGACTGGAGCTGCATCTAGTGTTTCTTCCTCATTCTGGAATCTTCCTATTCCTAATTTCTCAGCCTGAAGAGTCACCTGTGTTAACCCTTCCCCCTCCTTGCCAACTCATTGGAAACAGTCTTCTGTCTGCTGTAGACTCTTCCTTGTGAATCATCTTGTCTTAATCCCTGAGCTTCTCCTCCAGCACTTACTACCAAGCCTCATAGCCACAGCTCCTTCTGCTGCAACTTAAAAATACCCCGATGGAGCTGAGTGTGGTTGGGTATGCCTGTCTTCCCAGTACTCAGAGGGGCAACGCAGGAGGACAAAGAGTCCCATGCCAGCCAGGATGCTATAGTGGGCCTCTGTCTTTAAAAAACAACAACAAAGAAACCAATTAATTTACTATGCCAAAAAACAATGGGTTTCCTCACACCCATTCTAGCTGAGTCCTTCATTCACACAGGTGCATAGATGTGCTGGCCTCCTCTGTTTCCTGAATTCTATGATAAAGACATCTGAAAATGATAATGTCAAGAAAAAATTGTACTTATAGAAATTGAACTGAAAGTTTAGACAAATAAACTGAAAAAAATAAGCATGTGCCTCTACACCCTTGCTAGGTGGCAAGAATGAACAGTACTTTGCAATGGAGAGCATTTCTGTATAACATAGGACACTGTGTACAGTGCAGCAGCATGTGCTCTGATGATCATCTGAATGCCCCTAGGACACTACCCTGACACCTATGTCCTGGCATCTGTGTCCTGACTTGTGTCCTAACACCTGTATCCTGGCACCTGTGTCCTCACACCAGTGTCCTCACACCAATGTCCTCATACCTATGTTCTGACACCTGTATCCTGACACCTGTGTTCTGACACCTGTGTCCTGGTACCTGTGTCCTCACACCAATGTCCTCACACCTATGTCCTGACACCTGTCTCCTGGCACCTGTCACACTGTCCAGCACAGGTCACATCTGCGCTCATATGGTAACTCAGCCATCATGTCTGGAGAACTGTCCTGTGTAGTCACTACAATTCAATGGAAGACATTAGCAGTGATGGGGGTGAAGTGGAGGCAGAGAGGGGGTGGGGTTAAAGAGCTCTCCTGCCAGGCCTCACTCATTGCACACTCGAAGCAAAAGTTTCCTGAGAAAAATTAACTCTACTCATGTTCTTGACACTTGAACTTTTTGGAAATTTAATTATAACAAATATATTCTATTTCATATTTCAAACTTGTTTCTTTTTTAATTTTCTAAAGTTTCTTATAGGTACACATTATATATTGAGCATGTTGCCCAACCTTCTCTGTTCTTACCTCTACTCCCCAGGTAGTTCCTTCTGCTTTCCTGATATACAAATAATTACTATATATCATATATAATTACTATATATCATATATAAATATATATACATATAATTATTATATATGTATATATGTACAATTTTATATGACTATTCAAGGTCTATGAGCCACAAATGATAAAAATCATACAATGTTTGTCTTCCTGAAACTGACTTAGTTCACTTAACATGATTGCCTTTAATTGAACCCATTTATGGAATTCCTTCTAATTCCATAAATACATTCTTTAGAGTTGAAAAAAAAATCCTCTGTGCACATATACCACATTTTTTCCACATCAATTCTAAGCAATTAAAAGGAAAGGAAAAAAAACTGAAGAAAGCTAAATCTGGCTATATGCTTATATCCTAGCACTCAAAAGGGCGAGATAAGCACTCAGAATTTCTAGTTTAAGATCTACCTAGGCTACATGGAATGTTCAAGGCAAGTACCCACTATGCAGCATGACCCTCATTCAAAAATAAAAGAGAAGGGAAGAGAGAAAGAAAAGAAAGCTGAAGGGAAGTGAGGAGGAGTTAGCCCATAGAAACCTCGTTGATTATATCAAGTTGGTGCCAGATGAAATGCCATTTCAGAATCTGTGAGAAACACTGATGAGCAAGGTCAGGCTCCTGCCCCGTGAGAGCAGGAAAGGTCAGGCCAGCCCCTTCCCTGTGAGGGCATCAGCACCAGCTGGTAGAGGAGCAGGCACACTGTTCTATGAAGACAGCTCTAATCTCAGGCAGACAGGAAGAAATGCTAAAGGGCGGCGCCAACGAAATTCAGGCTTGGCGAATTATAACAGAGAATCCTATTCGCCTGAGATTTTTGCTCACACCTGTCTGTCTGGGAACCAAGCAGGTTTGTGTGTCTGTGCACCCTCACAGTACTCCACTTCCACTGATCCTCCCGTGAGGATTTGTCCCTATAGCAGTGAAGGCGCTAGGCCAGAGCTGGGTTATGTAGGTTTCCATCTCTCAGATGGCATTGGTCAGTATTAATGTCTGAATCTGGACACCCCACTGAAGGAAGGATCAGCCCCAGCTGGTGACATGATGGAGGATCTGGAAACTGTAGGAAAGAGCACCTAGCTGTGGGAAGTAAGTCGCAGGGGAGGTCTTGGTTACTTTTCTCATTACTGTGACAAGATACCCGAGAACAGTGAATACAGAGAGAGGGTGGATTTATTGTGGTCTGGAGGTTGAGGGCTCGGCCTCTCATGGTGGAAAAGGCATGGTGTCAGAAATGTGAAGCATTGGAGTGAGGAAGAAGAGAGAGATGAGGGCTGACGCTTAGCTAGCCTTCTCCATTCTTCAGTCCAGGACCTAAGTTTATGTGGTGGTGCCACCCACTTTCAGAATGGGCCTTCCCTCCTGTTAAACCTGTCTGCAAATGCTCTCAAAGACACACCACAGGAGTGTTTCCAATGTGATTCTGAATCCCACGAAGTAGACGATGGAGATGAACCATTGCGGGGGGTATTTCTTTAAGAGGACATTGAGGCTCTAGCTCTAGCCTGACTCTCTTTTTTTTTTTCCTTCCTGGGTACCCTGAAGTAAGTAGATTGGCCACACAACACTGATTCAGTGATGCTCTTCTTCAGCACCAGCCCAGAAGTAGCAGAGGTAAATGACAGGTTGAGGTTTCTTTCAGTGCACAGTACTGAATCAGTTACTCGGGGCAAAAATAAAAGTATCCTGAAGGCATCTATCCCGCCCTTCTGCTCTATAGGTCCCTGTTGACATATTTGGTCTTTCACTCTAGGGCCTGTACACATACTCAAGAACCTGTGCCCTTGAACTTCCCACTCTCTAGCAAGATTTCTGGAGTTTTCCGCACTTACAGGAAGAGTGGGAGGAATGAACGTTCCATTAAATGTAACTTGAACAATCTGTTTTATTAAACCAAGCCGATCATAAATCAGAAAAATAGGTGGAATCTAAATTACATAAATGAGACAGGAAGTTGGCCATAGCCCCATCTTGGCAAGCCATCATACCAGGGCTCCACAAGGTCAGAATGGTAATTCATTTTCTAAAATTACTTAATGCTGCTGTCTGTAGCCAAATACTTATTTATCTTCAAGTACAACTGTGTGTCACTTCAAGGTAAAATTGATACTTAGAAATCCAAGTTTATGCTCAAGTAAATTGTTATGGGCCATAGAACTTGAATTTTTTTTAACAAAAGGATGTTCATTAGGTACTTTAAAACAAGATTCCACTGACAACATTCTTTAAAAAAAAAAATCTCTTTTTACATTGACTGGGGAGTTTGCTCAATTGGTAAAGTACTTGCTTTATAAGCAGGTGTACCAGAGTCTGATCTTCAGCATCTGTACCAAAAAAGCCAGGTGTGGGACCTAGGGAGCTGGCTCAGTAGGTAAAATGCTTGCTTTGCAAGTACGAGAAACTGACTTCAGATTCCCCAAAGCCAAGAAAAACACAAACATACTGGTGCACCCTTGTAACTCTGTGTAACTGTTGCACAGAGACTGGAGGATCATAGGAGTTCACTGGCCACACAGTCTAGTTAGAACAGTGGGTTCCAGATTCAGTGAGAGATGCTGTGTTTGAAATGATGGTGGTGGTGGGGGTGGTGGTGGTGGTGGTGGTGGTGGTGGTGGTAGTGGTGGTAAGGAGGAGGATGGTAGTAATAATGATGATGGTGATGTTGCTGATGCTGAGGATGCTGATAATGATGATGATTATGATGACAGTCATATGGGGAAGACTTCTCCACATCAACTTCTAGACTCCACATATATCACACAGGCAAGCACACCCATACACATGTGGACACATAGCGGACTGTTACAACCAGCATCTAACATGTGTGCTAGGTAGTTCCAAAAATTTGAGTGCTTTAATGCTGCTGTCAGGCCAGATCAATGGAGTCAGTTCTAACTTCCGTTCAAAGCAGTATAATTAATAACAGATCATTCTGTAGTTATTGACTTAGCTCAATGCAGTCTTGAAAAATAGCCAAAAAAAAAAAAAAAAAAAAAAAAAAAAAAAAAAAAAGTCTACACAGGCTCTAGGAAGAGTTTATGTCCAAGACATCGACAAAAGACTTCTTCCATATTTCTAGAGAAGCTTGTCTACTTACCTGTCTCCAGCAAGGCAAGCCTACACATACTAACAAATAAACTTAGTGAATATTCCACAGTCAGTTGGTGTAAGTGCTTCCTACATTAGCTCCACTCCCTCCCTCAGCAGGTGCATGGTCATGTCTCTATTGAAGTTCATTTGCATTACCTAATGATGATGGACAACCTTGGACAACATAAGAAGTCATGTATTCATTAGACTTTTGCAGGAAGCAATTAGAGCATTCTAGAGACCTTAAGTTCCCACATATTAAACATAACAATGTAGCATACACATTATTCAAAGATGCTGGGGAAATAGTGTTATGTAGTTACAAAAGTACAGCCTTTGCTCCAACATTCTTAACCAACCTTAAGAAAACAAGGCAAGAACCTCATGGCTTGTTAGTGAAAGGTAAATTTGACACACAATTGGGGGATGTGAAAACTCAAAGAGTTTGGTTCTAAGGCAAGAAATTGATTGTATCTGGACTAGAGGACATGTCCTAGTTTGGTATCTATTGTTGACCAAATCCAACTATGGGAGGAAAGGGTTTATTTCATGGTTCAGTGTATCACAGTTCATTACTGAAGGAAGTCAGGACAGGAGCTCAGGCAGCAACCTGGAGGCAGGAGGTGAAGCACAGACCATGGAGGAGTGCTGCTTACAAAGTTGCTTCTCATGCTTGCTCAGCCTGTTTTCTTATAAACTCCAGAACCATTCACATAGAGGTGGCACCACCCACAGTGGATTGGACCCTCCACATCAAATTAATCAAGAAAATACCTGCTGACAAGCCCACAGACTAATCTGACAGAGGCATTTCTTCAGTGGCTAGTCCCTCTTCCTAGCTTCTCTACTTTGTGTCTAGTCTTTGGTTGGTTGCCAAAGCACAGAATAGACAGATCTATTGAACAAAGAAGGTTGGGGAGACTCTAACCAGGACCCTCCAGGAATTGTATCTTCTTCCTTCCTTCCTTCCTTCCTTCCTTTCTTCCTTCCTTAAGTACAAGGGCTTTCATGGCAGCTTTCAAACACAGTTCTAGTTGAGATGCAAATAGGTTTGCTTGTTTCCTGGAGGTTAAAAGTGTAAAATCTGGATGACAAGTTATACCAAAACTCCTTTTCTCACAAAAGAGATCTGAATTTGTGCAGATGGGATTCCATCAGCCTGACTTTTCTCTTCAGCATGAAGCTCCACATTTCTCTGCAGCAGGGGCATTGCTGGAACTTTGTGTCCTTTCTCCTCTTCCCACGTTCTATGTGGCAGGAAGCCGCTGGTGCCTTCTGCCTCTTTCATGTGAGGGTGTAGAGAGCAGCTGTACCTAGCACAGGACATTGCCATCTGGACGCATTTCCCCAGCCAATGTCATTGTGACGACAAATTTCAGAGAAATTTCCACATCTTCAAAGATGAAGGCCAAAGAAAGAACAGCCATTTCAGTTCAACTGCACACTGGGGGAGTGATCTTTCTCTCTGGTGTAACTACCAAAGTAATGAAAGCTGTTGGTGTTAGTGTACTGATTCCATAAGCTCTTGTTTCACAACTTCATTAGAATACACTTTTATAAAGAAGTTCTGAGAGGTGGGGCATAGGGATGTGTCCGCAGTCGGGTTGAAGAGGAGCCCTTGCTTGCAGATGTGATCCGAGTAAAGTGTCTCTGGGGATCAGCAGACAGCAGGTGAGGCAGAGGAAGAGTTGGAGGATTGCACTTGGTATGAACTGTGGAGGGCCTTCTGTTTCCTATGAAAAACCACAAGCTGGATCAATCCGGTTAGGTTTTAATTAGAGTGGGAATCAACTGGGAAACCAAATTCCAAGGCTAATTCTAGCTCTGTCCAAAAACAAAAACAACAATAAAAAGGGAAGCTCAATTAGACATTGTCTTATACTTCTCAGTGAAAATGGAAGCATCTGCATAATTAGAAAAAGACATCATTCATCCAACACAAATTAGGAGGCTCCTACATGGAGGGTGCGCACACAATTATGTGAGGGTGGGTAAGAATTTCTATAACTCTGAGAACATGTTTACCAAATTACACAGCCTTTGATGAAGTCCTCATTGCATCGTGCTCTCAGGGCTGTGTGAAGAGAGTTATCCTTATCTTTAAATGAACAAGTGCCATGAATATCCCATCCCAATCATCTCTCTCAGCAGAGAAAGAAATATGTGTAACTTTAAAAAAAAAACTGAATGCACATTTAACGGCTCCTTTTCTATGCTGGTTATATTTTCCAAATTCATTTTTATTGAATTGGTCTAGCTGAAAATTTAATTGGCTTCCTATAAGACCAAAAATAGGCTTTTATGACAGTTGTACTGAATTTTAAAAATGCAAAATAGAAAAATAAAATTATGCAAACACAAGTTCCTCAGAGCATTAACTCCACCTCGCTTTCCCGGGAAATCCAGACTGCACACCTGTCATCTTTAGGAGTCCAGAAAATTATCACACAGGTGACCATGGGAAGCCACGTCTCACTTGGTTTAGAAATGGAAGCTACCCCCTCAGATGGGAATTCAGCATTCCATGTGGGTGGATAAGTGGAAGTATGCATGTGAACACCAGGCCAAATTCAATCTTATGATCTACCTTGTTTCTTAAGCTAAAACTTTTCATTGTCCTGGAGCTCATCAATTTGGCTGGACTGGAAGGACACCAAATGCTAGGCATCTATTTGTCTTCATGCTACCTGGACTTGGCTTTTGTCAATGTTGTTTTTGGGAACTGAAGTCAACTTTTTATAACTGCATGATATACACTTCGCTGGCTGAGCATTTCCCAACTCATGACACAGTGGTTTCATTTAGAGGAAGAGTACCATCTAACATCTACTCCCTCATCCAGGAGTTCCTCACCAAAGAGCAACTCTTGAGGATCTGCTTCATATATGTCTCTATAGAGAGCTCTGGAAAGCTTGCCTGCTCCTGAACAAATGGAAGAGTCAGATTCTGCAAGTGACATGGTGTCAAAATTGCTTTGTTCAATGGAACTCGGTTTCTGTACACAAAGTAAACCCATTTTTAATGAAATATTTGTCTTTCCTCTACCAAAATTCTTAAGAGAAAAAAAAAAGTGTGTATTATTCAAACTCAAAGTGTTCCCTCTCCCTCCTCTCTCTCTCTCCCTCCCTCTCCCTCTCCCCATCTCTCTCTCTCTTTCTCTGTCTCTCTCTCCCAATTCAGGCTGTACTCCTGTATAAAGACTGAAAGTTTATATTAGTGAAGTCCCTGTATTTAGCATGATGGGCTGGGGATAATTTTGCTCTTTCATAATGACAGAACTTTTTTAAAAAAAGATTTATTTATTTACTAGACGTAATTACATTGTAGCTGTCTCCAGAAGAGGGCGTCAGATCTCATTACAGATGGTTGTGAGCCACCATGTGGTTGCTGGGATTTGAACTCAGGACCTTCAGAAGAGCAGTCAGTGCTCTTAACCACTGAGCCATCTCTCCAGCCCGTGACAGAACTTTTTATCAAGTCTAGATAGTCAGTGGAAGGCCACCCACACCCTAGAGAAGAGCCAACAGATACCAGACCCTAGGATTGTTCACTTCCTAGGGCAGTGGCCAACCAGGAGGAACACCTCCCGAGTTCCATCTCAACTCCTGTAGAGAACACAGTACAATCCCTCAGGGTACAGAGGAGAAAAAAACCCTGCTAGCAGGGAAGACTATTATTAAGAAGACACACTCTTAGGAACTCAGGGTAAAGAATTTACTGTGGATGGAATAATCCATGTGAACTTCAAGAAAAGAGTGGGTTAGGCTGGGCATGGTGGCATATGCTTGCAATTCCAGGATTCAAGAGGGAAAGAGAGAAAGATAAGGAATTCTGGGTCATCCTTGACTACATAGTGAGTTCAAGAACAGCCTGGGCTACATGAGACCTCATCAGAAATGGGAGAGAGACAGAGACAGAGACAGAGAGAGACAGACAAAGGGAGAGATAGACAGACAGACAGACAGACAGAGACAGACAGAGGGAGGGAGGGAGGGAAGGAGGGAGGGAGAGAGAGAGAGAGAGGGAGGGAGGGAGAAATCGGGGGACTCTTTCTTCTAAATGAGTTTCTTTTTCAATTTCCTAGAATTTATTTTAAATATCCCAATACTCAGCATGATCTAAAATCCCCTTTCCCTGATCTAGAATGTCACTCAGCTATTTATTCCAACTATCTTTTTTCTTTCTTTCTTTTTTGTTTTGTTTTTGTTTTGATTTTTTTTTCCCAAGACAAGAGTTTCTCTTTTGGAGGAAGTGTGTCACTGGGGTTGGGCTTTGAGCTTTAGAAAGCCCACACCATTCCCAGTTAGTGTTCTCTCCCTCCCTCCCAATCTCTCCAAATAGTTCCACCAATTGGGGACCAAGCACTCAAAGATGTGAGCTTATGAGGAACCATTCTCATTCAAACCATAGCAAAGCCCAAGAGCCAGTGATAAATACCCAGTCAAAGTTGCTCTCTTGGACCTGGGCCCAAGAGCCAGTGCTAAATAACCAGTCAAAGTTGCTCTCTGGGATCTGGGCCCAAGAGCCAGTGCTAAATAACCAGTCAAAGTTGCTCTCTGGGGTCTGAGCCCAAGAGCCAGTGGTAAATAACCAGTCAAAGATGCTCTCTGGGATCTGGGATGGACATTCAGATGATGGTCAGTTCAGGTTCATAGTAGGATGGGGCAGAGAGGAAGCAAAGGGGAAGGGAAGGAAGGGAGGGAGGGAGGGAAGGAAGAAGGGAGGAAGGAAGGAAGGGAGGGAGGGAGGGAGGAAGGAAGGAAGGAAGGAAGGAAGGGAAAGAGTGATATATGGATGGAAGGAAGAGGGTGGGAGGGAAGAAAGGAAGGAGGATGGGATGGAGGAGGGGGAGGAGAAAGGGAGGGAGGGAAGAAATATGTGATTAGGAGCCATGAGGATCTTACAGGGCCAAAGACAGTCTCTCATCTGCTCCATGGGCATGGCTTCAGTTCCAGCCACATCTGTCCTGAGAAATTCTGAAATAGAAAATGCCTAATTAAGGCAGGTGTGGTGGTCCAAACCAATAATCCCAGAACTTGGGATATAGAGGCAGGAAAATCAGAAGCTCAAGGTCATCCTCTGCCACACACTGAGTTCAAGGCCATCCTGGGTTTCACATGACCCTGTCTCAAAAGAAAAAAAAAGATGGAAGGAAGGAAGAAAGAAAGAAAGAAAGAAAGACAGCCTAATTATATATACTAAGTCATACATTTTATCTTCAAAGTCACCTTCTCCTCATACCTCCAGTACTGAACTGCTTTCTGATGCCCTAGAACCTTCTCCAGATCCCTCAACCCATTTCTTCCATAAATGAGCACCATTCCACCATAAAAACTGTCAGAGTACTAATACAGAAGTTCTACTCTATCTGTTGAGCACAGAAGAAATGTTCTAAAGACACCAGTTAAGAGGCATTGACTAATATATGAGGGCATCTGGGGAAAATGTAAGAACAATACAGAACAGGCAGTTTTTGGAGAATGTGTCCAAGAATGGAGCAGACAGCAGAACCAGGACCATGTGTTAGCTTATGGAGCTTCAGAAGGCAATTTGACAATAAGAAAAATTGGAGTAGGAACCCAAACCTTTAAAATGAGACTCAGAGTAAACAGTGCAGTCTGTGGAAGACAAAGAAGAATCCAAGAAAGGCTGGGGACAGATCAGTGAGAAAACACCTCTTCAGACCCTTCTCTTGACCAGCAGAGAGCCTTGCTAGCCTGTTACAGAAATCCTCATATTTTCCCATTCACACTCCACTCAGATCTGAGGAGACAGCTGTCAATGGCTATAGTGCAGGTATGAAGACTAGAGCTTTAACCCCCAGAACATGAATGGGAAAAGCTGGGCACGGCAGAGTGCACCTGTAATTTCTTTTTTT
>NW_022196905.1:266334015-266386522 GCF_008632895.1 Mastomys coucha | reverse complement strand
CCCCTTTTAAGAAGGAATGAAATGTCTACCTTTTGGTCTTCCTTCTTCTTGAGTTCCTTGTGGAATGGCTGTAATTTCAATGCTGAAGAGACAGGCTCAACTGTGGCTCCCTGGCCTAAGTACCCAGCTCCAGGTTCAGTGAGAACACATCTCAAAAAATAAAGGGAGACATTCCCTGAGGAAGGACAACTGAAGTTGGCCTCTGGCCTCTGTGTGCATGGACACAGGCTCACACACACACACACACACACACACACACACACACACACACAGAGAGAGAGAGAGAGAGAGAGAGAGAGAGAGAGAGAGAGACTGAGAGACAGAGAATAGAGACAAAGAGAGACAGAGAGCGATGGGCAGAGAGGTTTTATGGAAATATGATCTATAACTGAAGATACCTTTAAAGAACAAAGGACAATTTTCACCTCATGGGTTTATTCCACAGATCCCTCCCTGTTTTCCACCAAAAACTTTGTATTCATGTTTTTTTCCTGATTCCTGATAACTGAATTCGAAGAGTGAAAGTAAGTAGTGTTTTTGCATTATAGAAATCTGAAATGTATTACTTGGGCCATCTTTATCCTATCAGCACAGAAGCAAAACCTGCCTCACTGACACACTGCAGCCTGATTCATTTTTTACCAAGGGTGGAACCTGTAATCGACTCAAAAAAAAGGGAAGAAATTCATGTGTTTTATAGTAAAATGGATGTCTGTTTTAATCTTTGTAAGCCAGAGGGACTCTGTCGAAGAAGCTGTTTAATTTGATTCAACCCTGAGAACATCATCTCTTTTTCTTCCCAGTGGAAGATTGAACAGCTCAGAAGCTGATACAGGCACTTTTTACTCAAACATGTATGTACATCCTGGGTCCAACAGAGAGCCTGCTCTCTGTGGTAAAGAGACAGCTTTCTCTGTATCCTGGCCTCAAGATGCTCAGCTGACAACTGCTTCCAAGCAGATCATTGTCAACAAAATTCCCAGGCACTAAGAAGGTCTCACAAATCACGATTTCATCCTCAACTAAATGTAGGGGTGTGTCTACGGGACCCAGGCAACAAGAGACAAACTCCCAATGCTTATTTTGTTGTGGCAAATGTTCCTCAAAACCCAATTAAATAGGGCTGAGGATGGAGCTGGATGTTAGAACATTTGCCCAGAATCACAAGTACCTAAGGTCAGTCTCCAGCACTGGTTTAAAAACAAAACAAAACAAAACAGTTAGGGTACTGAAGGAAGTCACCATCAGCCCCAACCCAACACTCTCGCTAACTCACACAACATGCAACTGTGCACATGGGTGTGAATGAGTGTCTATGTGCCTGTGCATGCATGTGTGTGCATCTGTGTATCTCTGTGTATGTGTATTTGTATCTATAGGTTTCACAAAGCACTTGAGCACATGTATAAAAGAAATGGAGTGACCATGTTTGCCCTGTCATTTTTAAGAAGTGCATCTTCATCAACACATAACTCAGTTCTCTTCTTCTTTCAGATCTCCTGCAACCATCTCACTCTGAGCAGAGTGCAGAGTCAATATGAAATAGAGCAATATCACATGTTGATCATTCTGATACCCAGGGGAGACTGCCTTAGGGGAACCAGGCTAGAGAAGTCTTGTCAAGTTGGGATGTCAGGTCACAGCAGGTGGGCTGGCCACTGGACAATCTCCCAAAAATAGACCTGTCACAGAGAGTGACATATGAGCTCCTGCTGCTGAGGACCAAGAAAGGGAAGGAAAGGAGTGGTTGCTAATCTACGATTCCCAAGGAAAGACATGGTTCCTAACAAAGTCCTGGAGGGCAAAAGTGTGGAGCCTCCATTGGGTCTTTGTTCTCAATTCACCCTCAGTCTGTTTCCCTTCTATGGTAATTGTGCACATGACTACATCCCACAAACCCATTTAAAGCTGAAGCTAGTCAGACCCTCTCTGCTCATGACAGTTGAAACCATTATTGCTCGGAGAAGAAACCTTTCTCTTGTTATTCCATAAGACTGCTCACTGTTGCAAGTGGTGGCTTTTACAATACATGCCTCATCTGGGCTCCTCTCACCCTGCCATAGAAGCTGGGTTAATAAGAGCATGTAAGCCTTCTCCCTGAGCACCTTAGATTTCTTGAGGAGGCTGTATTATCTGATGATAATGATGATTCATGAGAAGGATATGACCTATGGGCAGAAGTGGACTTTACCTATTATCAGCTAAGAACAGCATCTCTACCAGTTGGTACCCTTCTCCATTCTGGTTGTCTAGGCTTGAGCTGAATACACACTTAGACAATTCACATCCCCATGTTAACACCCTGCCTCTAACACAGGAGTCTACCTCCATGATTCTAAGGCAACATCAACCTGTGGATCATGACCCCTTTGGCAAACCTCTTTCTCCAAAAATACTTAAATTACAGTTGATCATAGCATCAAAATTACAGTTAGAAAGTAGCAAGGAAAATAATTTAATAATTTTGTAATTTTATGTGGTTGGGGTCACAACAACATGAAGAACTATATTAAAGGGTCTCAGCATTAGGAAGGTTGAGAACCACTGCTCAAAGGCAACTGACTCTATTCTGTATTTGATTGCAACATCTTATGAAACACCCTAATGAAGAACTTTCTATTTAGATGCTATGATAGTAAAAATAGGGCTTTGTCTTCCCATGGCTGCTTTGCTTTGTAGAAAAATAAGAAGTCCCTGGATCCTAGCATTATGCATTATTCTTCTGTTTTGTGCAACTTGGGAAGGATCTTAATGACAGGAAAAATTGTTTTGTTAGCAAAAAATGTGTTGTTTAGCAGTGTGTGTGTGTGTGTGACAATAATACTTCACTATTGGCCTTCATTTCTGTCCAGTTTTACTAGGTATAGTAGCTTTACTTGAATAAAAAAGACACAACAGCTGACCAGTTACCCTCTCTTGGGTGCATAGATTTCAAGATAGTAAAGAGTTTTGTGATTTTTAAAGTCTTGCATCTTTTGGTAAATGAATCACTGAACAACTTTATGCAGGCTGTTTCATAAGTTTTCCATAGCCAAGGGAACAAAATAACATTATCTTTTCTCCTTAATTTTAAAGGATATACATTTTTTAAAAAAGAACTGAAGGATTTATTACATAGTGAGTTTTGAAGAATGCAATGATAAGATTCATTACATAGTTTATAAATATTAAATCCTTCTTATGAATCATCATCTTGTCAGATAATACAGCATCCTTAAGAAATCTAAGATGCTCAAGGAGAAGGCTTACATGCTCTTATTAACCTTGCTTTTATGTCAGGGTGAGTGGAACCCAGAAGAGGCATGTATTATAAAAGCCACCACGTGCAACAGTGAGCAGTCCTATGGAATGAAGAGACAATTAACGAGTGGGAGGCAGAAGGATTGAAGAGTCCAGGCCAACAAATAGTGAAGACCCTAAATCAAAGGAGCAACAACAATATGCACACAAATGTATATACACACATGCACGTACATACATGTATACCTGCACACATGTACACAACATATACACATGCACACACATATACATGCTCATACACAGACATGCACATGTACACATACAATGAACACACATATACACATACATGCACACACATGTACACATGCACACACATGCACATACACAGGCACACATACACACGCATGCATGCACATACACTCATGTACACACATACATACATACACACACACACTAATACTAGAAAGATAAAGCAAAGATGGTGAAGGAAAGGGATGAGGACAAAATTAAGGAGCTGCCACTTAATTCATTACTGGAGGATAGGGAATTAAAGATGAGACACTCTGATCGGTCCTCAGTTGGAGTGTCTGTATGCCAAGTACCCCAACCCAACCCTGTTGTCCCATTCTTTGCCAATGTCATCTTAGCCATGGCTAGGATTCTGCTAACAATGAAACACTAGAAAGTGGGTTGGCAGCACAAGTGACCCTGGTCATCAGTCCTGTGAGTGCATTACACCTTAAAAGTCAAGTGGGAGAAAGAGCTATTTCTGAACGAAGCAAACTGTGTTTAGTACTTCAGGTAGTTCCTATGCATGTGCCTTCACTCACCAAAGTGTCCTTTCAAAGATAAAGCCTATTTTCATATTTGCCAGTCTTTTAAGATTAGCAAAAGCAAGGCTAGAGGGACGGGCTGGCCAGAGGAGAAGACAGTCGGCATTTTCCAGGTGCCTGCCTAGTCATCATTTCCGTGGAGAACTCGAAGTGCTTGTCTGCATTTCCCCTGCTGTAAACATTCGGATATTCTTTTTAGGAACATGAAATAATAATGATTTACAAGAGCATCCTCTCCCGGGCTGGAGTCTATTGGCTGGAATCATATCATTAATGGAGTTTCTGTTAGTCTCACTTATTATTCTTACTACTCAGGTTCTGCTGCAGGCCAAACTGTAAAGTAGGCAAAACGTAACGTAGGTGCCTCCCTGTGCAGCAGAAACTACCCCCAAGTGGAGAAAACTATATCTACAGTCACTCAGGTGCTTATAGCTCAAGACGAAAAATGTTCTATGTCACCTCTGCTAAGATAGTTGAGCCTTAATAAGGAGGTCTTAGCATTCCTTGGTGTGGGGCAGGGCATGATTCTGATTTTGAGATTCCAGGTCCCAATATCCAGGCAGAGCAGAAGCCAACTGTGGTGAGGTCACCTTACCATGTAGGATACAAGTTGATCAAAAATTGAGTTTAGGAATAGAGCATGTACTTGGCATGCAAGGTGTAATCACTAGATTCAAAAATAATTAATTGGATAATTAATAAAAATAATAATTGAAACTATAAAGCTATACATTTTAAACATAAATAAAGCCACGAATTTTATACAAATATATTTGTATGTATGTATTTCAATGTCATACTGGATAGCACTTTATAGCCTGTGAGCTTCCTTCTCCTCCAGGACTTTCAAAATTCATGGTACAAGTCACAGTATAGTTTATTCTCTGTTTACCTAAAAGAAATACCTATGGACTATACAGAGAGGAACCCTGCAGACTGCCAGTGAGTTGAGGGGTCCCCTTGTCTGCTGTTTTATTGATGAGAAGGAACAATAGACTTTATATGACCCCAACTGTCAAGTTAAAGCTCTGTCTTCAGAACCATTCCTGGAGAAAGAAGAGGGAAGGGCGGTGTGGATGTTGGAGTAAGAACCAACGTTCCCAGTTCAATTCATAGCTCAGCCTCGGTGGGGCCTGAGACAATCTGTAACCTTGCAAGCCTACATTTCATCTAGAATCTAGATTTCAGATGGAGAACCAGTTGTCACAGTCCTTAAAAAATGAAGCGATAGTGGCTGTCCTCAGTTGGTAAGTAGTCCATTGGAAGCACAAGGACCTGAGTTGGTTATCTGAACACACAAGTGGGATTTGCAGGTGCACTCTTGTTTTCTAGCACCAGGGAGGTAGAGACAAGTACATCCTTGGAGCTCAGTTGATGTTAGAGACCATGCCTTAAAGAACAAAATGGGTGACTCCTGAACTAAGATTGTCCTTTGACCTTTATACACAAACATGTGCATGCACACACACACGCACACACACACACTCTCATGCACACACATTCTCATGCATACAAATGTACCTACACACATGTATATATATACAAAACACAAACATACATTCAAACCCACACATTTAAACACATACTCATGCACACAAATGCACCTACACACATGTGCACACACATAAAAAACACAAATATACATACAAACACATTCATGCATACAAATGTACCTACAAATGTGTATATACACAGAAATCACAAATATGCACACAAAGAAACACACACATTCAAACACACACTCATGCCCACAAATGCACCTATGTACAGGTTCACACACACACACACACACACACACACCACAAAAGCACAGTAACATACAAACAGGACTAACCATGCAAACCACGACCTGCAGTGCTATGGTAGGACTTGAAGTGATGAACGGGATCCCATTTCCTCCTGACGTCCACACTCTCACTTGCACCTGTCACAGTATTCCAATCATGGTTCATTAAGAAATAAAAAATCTTTCCTCCTGATTTAGTGAAAGGTCTGGTTTTTAATGTAATTCAGGTCAGAGCTGCCTTTTCTGTGTTGGGTAAGATTATATGACAAACTCCTGAAATAGGATTATCTGACTGACAAGATGTTGGTGTTTCCAGTGGCTAATGCATGTGCTTGTCCTGGTCTCCAAGGATGAGACCTGCATAAATGTTCATTCTGTACTTCAACAGGGGCCCCCAAAGAGACAGATGGATACCATTTTGGTTTGTGCAATTATCAAGGGGGAAGCCCTGTAAACTGCACTCCTTAGCCCAGTTTCCATGAATTGCTTAATAATAGCTAAGTAGATTTTGTGAAATTGGATTTTCCCTACTTCTCCTTGAGCAGGAACCCAAAACAGGAAAAGCTCTAAACATGGTTAACAGAGCTCTTTCCTGCAGACCATCTCATGAAACTGAATATAGATCATGAACTGGGTTAGTTCCTTATTTTCGTTTAATATCTTCAGATGTACACTTTTTAAATAACAGACTGTTCTGTCGGTCTCTGATTTAAGTAGTGACTATTGATTGACTAGTTAGAACTTCTGTGCCTTATGAATTGCTCTCCAGAGGTGCACAAATGGGAAATCGATGTTCTTAGTTGTGTTTTATACTCAGACTTTGTACTGAATTGGTTTTCCAAACATCGGACACAAAGGATATTTTAGAATGCCATTAGTTGAGGGATAGAATTTGAACAGGGCTAATCATATTAAGGCTAGTACTGCTCAAAATAATCCTAAGCATGATGAAGTCAATGGTTAACAAAAGTCAGCCTTCAAACACTAACTATGGTGTGTGTGTGTGTGTGTGTATGTGTGTGTGTGTGTACGAATAGAGGTTAGAAATCAACTTTGGATATTGTTCTGCAGGTACCAGTGACCTTGCTTTTTAAGACTGTGTTGTTCAGTGGCATGAGGCTTGCTAATTAGTCTAAAGTAGATGGCCAGTGAGCCCTGGGATGTGCCAGTCTCTATCCTTACCTCCTAGCATTGATATTATAAGCAAACACCACCACCACACCAGCCTTTACTACATGAATGCTGGTGCTTCAACCCATGTCTTCATGCTTGCCCAGCAGGCACTTTACCAACTGAGTTCTCTCTCAGAGACTTTCTTTGAAGCATAAATTGGCAACTTAATTACTGTCTTCTTACTACCAAACACAGACAGAATAGCGCTGAACTGTATTTTTCCTGCCTATGTGGCTATGAGCAGGTGATGTGGTTCATCTGAATGTTAGATCATTTATCTAAAAGATGGCTAAATGTTCCTGCCTAGTACTCATACCAAATTAAACATGATAATGCAGCACAGTATGTAGCTCATAGGAAGCAGTCATGCAAACTAAGTGGATCTCTAACCAAAGTTGGTATCAATTTTGGAAGCACATTTTCAGAGCTTCACCTCTACTGGTTACCCGCAATGACCAGTCCAAGCCTCATCCCCATCCATAACCTTTGGCTTCAGCCATCTAGACCTTCTCAAACCAAATCATGACTCTTGTCTCTCCATGTTAACCAAACAAGCTCTGAGTGAAATCATCCCCCTCAGAGTTCCTCCACTTTCACATCACTGGGGCTCACAACATGCCAGAGTGTGCACTGCACACACTGGACTGGGGAAGTGTGAAACTATGCACACTGAACTGGAGGAAGTGTGGACTGTGCACACTAAGCTGAGAAAGAAGTCTTAGAAGTGAAGTCTCTCTGACCTTTCTGGCCTCTCTGTCTTGGATCCTTCTGTCTTTTTCTTCTCAAGCTCTAGCTGAGGTTTTTCTTCAAGTTCATCATTCCCTCAAGACCAAAGAGAGTCACAGCTGCCTTCAGTCCTCCTGAGATTTCATTAACCAGAAGACTGAGAGCTCCATGAGAGAGAGAGAGAGAGAGAGAGAGAGAGAGAGAGAGAGAGACAGGAGACAGAGACAGACAGACAGAGAGACAGAGACAGATACAGAGAGAGACAGAGACTTAGCCTTGCACACTATACCTGGTGCCCACACCTCTTTCTCTTACATCAGTGTGCGTTCCTTCTCCATGTCTTTTTCTTTTCCCCACATACACATCCATTCCTTTTATCCATGAGAGGAGGGTATTTAAATTCTATGCAATTAGCCCTTTCTTTAAGTTCACATGAGTTCTGTGATTCCAGTGTACACAAATATGAGAATAAATTTGCTATTCTGGTTTCATGGTGGCTAAAAGCCCTCCTGAGCTTCCCCCAGAAAGGCTCATCTGTGTGAGAAAGAAAGAAGGAAGGAAAGAAAGAGAGAGAAAAAGAGAGAGAGAAGAAAGAGAAAGAGAGGGAGGGAAGGAGGAAGAGAGGGAAGGAGGGAGGGAGGGAGGAAGAAAGGAAGGAAGGAAGACATTTTTTCATACCTCTCTGGTAGGTGTTCTCTCCCAAATTTCCTCTTGCTTCTTTAATTCCTAGCTTGAATGTCCCTAGTGGGCAAGTCAGCAGAAGCTATGTGGGAGAACTCAGGATGCAGAGAAGACAGAAGATTATCATTAAAGTTATCCTACTTGACTGCCATAACAATAAAGGATAGAAGACTCTTTAAGCAAGGTATCAGGGTACAAACTCAACGTACAGAAATCAGTAGCTTTCCTCATATAACAAACATGCTGAGAAAGCAAGCAGGAAATGATCCCATTCACAGCTTCCAAAACAATGAACATAGTCATAGACCTAGCCAAAGACATGAAAAGCCTTGACAGTGAGAACTTCAAAACACAGAGGAAAGAACTTGAGGACTCTACAGGATGGGAAAACTCACCACACCCATGGACTGGCAGAACCAATTCTGTGAAAACAGCTATGCTGTGGTAACTGGGCCACAGATTCAATGCAATCTCAATCAAAACCCCAATGACATTCTTCACAGAAATACATTTTTTTAATCATAAATTTCATACAAGCCACAGAAAACCTCACAAAGCCAAAGCAACCCTGAGCAAAATGGGCAATGCTAGAGATACTATAATTCTTGGGTTTAAATTCTACTACAGAGAGAGCCATTGTAACAAAAGGGGCATGGTACTGACAAAAGACAAAACAAAAACAAAACAAGAATAAAGCAAAACAACAAAAGCCAGATATGTAGACCAATGGAATAAAATGGAACGCCCCAGAACAAGCCCACTGAGCCACAAATGCAGCTGTCTGATTTTGCTGTTGCTTTGTTGGTTTTATTCTGTTTTGTTGGGGTTTGAGTCTGAATTTCACCCTTATGGTCTAGGATGGTCTATAATGTGCTTGGTAGCCCACATTCGTCTTGATCTCACAATAACCCTCCTGTCTCAGCCTCCCTAGCACTGGGAGAACAGGAATGAGGCACCATGTCAGGAGAACCACCTTGTCCTTTTGATACAATGGAGAAAAGGCAGCATCTTCAGTAAATAGCATCTTCAGTAAATAGCATCTTCAGTAAATAGCATCAGGTGAATAGGATCTTCACATTAGAGGAATAAAACTAGATCCAGATCTCTCACCCTCAGAAAAACTATGTCATTTGAAAACAGACAAATTAGCAGACTCAGAAACACAATGTTGCATGTCTTCTCTCACCCACAGAATCTAGATTTTATGTATTTGTGGCATTGAAGTGTTACTGAAAGTCAGTATCCAGGCTGAGTATTTCAAGGTTCTTAGCCTCTTATACAAGAAAGACACAAAATCCTGCACAGTTATAAAATACTGAGAAAATTTTATATAAAGCAAAGCAATAAAAAAAATCAAACATACTACAATATAGTAATGGTGTGAAGATTGAAGATGCCTCGGGGCCCCAAATATTGCTAGGACTTCTTTTTATGGGGCTCAGGGGAAGGAGGAGTTTGGTTACTAAGGTATAGTTTGGGTGTCTCTCTATCCTGATTAACAGCTTAAGTTATATAACCATTTCTCTAAGTGCACACCCCTTCCCATATTGTATGTGATTTTAAGCATGCATGTACAATTGCACATAAGCATAAAATAGTAGATCAGGAATTCTCCCTAAACATTTGGGGACACAATATTGCCTTCTTGTGTCAGCATACAAAATCAGCTTAGGCAAAATCATCCCTCTTTCCCTTGTACCCAGATATATAAGGAACATGCTTGGATCAGCATATTATTCCATTGGGGAGAGAGAGAGAGAGAGAGAGAGAGAGAGAGAGAGAGAGAGAGAGAGAGAGACAAACAGACAGACAGACAGAGAGACAGAGAAAGACAGAGAGACAGAGAGACAGAGGCAGAGAGGCAGAGAGACAGAGACAGAGAGACAGAGACAGAGAGATACACACACACACACACACACACACACAGAGAGAGAGAGAGAGAGAGAGAGAGAGAGAGAGAGAGAGAATGTAGCTCTATGCAGGTGTGTATTCTGCCTGCCTGCACTGTTTAGAGAGGGGTATGTATGCATAGTATCTACATAGAGAAGAGTCTCAGAATAGAAACTACATTGTTAGAAAGGGGTTGTGTACATGGCCCAAACCAAGTGGAGTCTTGGGTTATTAAACTATTCCCTATTTTTGCCTGCCACAAAAGTAGAGGAAGACTATTTGGAGATGAGGGAAAGGACGGGCGAGGGGAGGCAAAACAACACAACAACAACAACAACAAAAAAAAAACTAAACTAAACTAAAGAAGGGTTAGAGGAGGGAAAACATGGGCAAAGTACACAGTATGAAAGTACAGTAGTTTGACTGAGAATGGCCCCATAGGCTCATATGTTTGATTAGTAGTCTACAGTAGGTAGAACTATTTGGGGAGGATTAGGAGGTGTGGCCTTGTTGTTGGAGGTGTATCACCAGGATGGGCTTTGAGACTTGAAAGCACACTATTCCCAGCTTGTTCTTGGCTCCCTGTTTGTGGATCAGGGTGTGGGCATTCAGCTGCAGTTCCAGTGCCCTGACTGCTTGCTTCCCTGCTGCCATGCTCCTCACCATGATGGTGATGGAATCCTATACCTCTGGGAGTGCCCAATAAGCCCTCCCTTGTACAAGTTACCTGGGTCGTGATGCTTTATCCTAACAAAAGAAAAGTAACCGATATAACAACCCGGAGAAAGTTATAAAGAAATCTGTTCTTTCGTACACTAAGAAAGGTCTACAGACTCATTGGCCCACCTTGCCACTCCACTGAAATAAGCAATGAGCTTTTTCTTATTTCTTATTTCCATACTCATTGGTCCCAGTTTTGAGTGATTGGGCTTAGTTTCTTAGGTGCATGGTCTTCCATCTATCTTATCTGCCTATAAGAAAATCTGAATGGAAGGACAAAATTCCTTGAAAAGCAGATAAATAAACTTATTTGGTAAAAAACATCTATGTTTCTTGCATTTTATTATAAGTCATTTTAAAATTACTTTTCACCAAAGTTGAAACCATTGTACACTATATATAAGTAGGGTGTTCTTGGGGTACTGGGGTCCAACATAGAATCTCTGACCTGCTATACCACTGAGCTACTTTCTGTTTGTTTGTTTAAGATTTATTTATTTATTTACACCATAGCTGTCTTCAGACATGCCAGGAGAGGCCACTGGATCCCATTACAGATGGTTGTGAGCCACCATGTGGTTGCTAGGAATTGAACTCAGGACCTCTGGAAGAACAGTGTTCTTAACTGCTAAGTCCTCTCTCTAGCTCTGTTTGTTGTTTGTTTGAGATAGGGTCTTACTATGTAGTCCAGGGTAGCCTGGAACTCACTATCCTCTTGCCCCAGCCGACTGCAGAATGAACAAGACATGTGTACTGCCATGCCCATCTGTGACTTGTGTTTTAATGGACTTTACTTTGTATGCCTTAGCCTGAGAACTAGCTGTATTCCATGTTCACAATAAATAGACAAAGTAAAATGTAGACAAGCTGATGCTCACAATCATTTAAATGAATGTGGGTTTCCAGGACAGATCCCATGGAACTCTGGAATGGAAATGTATTTTTTATCCTTTGTTTTATAAGAAGTACAAGCTGGCACTCTGTTCACGGTCTCTATTAGCTTTCTCAGCATTGCAAGTGTTAGTCTAAGTGCCTGGAGAAGTCCCAGGGAGGAGCAGAGAGAGCTGGAGTTTTGTGCTGTTACTTGTTGAAATGGTTTTCAAGGCTAGCAAAATATATACTCAATGTTTTGATTTCAATCAGAAATGCAGCTTCCTCTTCTTACTGTGTGTCAGTCTTTCTCCCCGCAGACAGCTTTGAGGGATTTCATTCCATTTAAAACAATCTTATCTTACAAGGAAATGTGACAGCTCTGAGTGAAACAAAGACGATTTCTTGAGTTGCTGCAGCAATTATTTTCATTTTTCATGAAAATCGCCCTTTCTTCACTAAGGAGCAGAGAAAGTTAAATTATGAGGCAAAATGGCCAGTAAAGTATAAGTGAAGTGATAGGAAGAAAATATGTAAACAAGGTAAATATGAGTCTTTTTAAGAATTAAAAAGGTAGGAATAATAAACACTAATAATGATTATCTAGCTGGTCTAAGACACCACACACCTAGACACTCTAAAAATCAAAGGGAAACTCATAAATAATTGCCATGAACAGGAAGAAAGGCAAAAAAAAAAAAAAAAAAAAAAAAAAAAAAAAAAAGGGCAAAAGAAAAAAATCCTCTCAATAACTTCACAAAAAGAAGTAGAAGGAAAATAAAAATCCAGGGAAATATTTTTCTGCTTCTCTCTTCTCTCTTGACCACTCTTCTGAGAACTGGGTTTTCTTTGAAGATGTTTTATCTCATTGGGTCTTCTACCTGTAAACTCCCTCGGAACCCAGAGTGAGACAAGGTAGGTGCTCTGGGGCCAAGATGTATGTGTGTGTGTGTGTGTGTGTGTGTGTGTGTGTGTGTGTGTGTGTGCATTTAGAAGCCCTGGCTTCATTTTCCCCCAGGATTCCATATTTCTGAGCAGGAGGTGGAACAAGACAGTGGGGGAGGCACTCTGGAGCAACCCTACCACCCACCCATGATCACACCTGTGTAAACTCTGCAGGGACAAGATTAGGAAACACAGCCTGATGTGATGTACAGGAACTCAGTCTGCATGTGGTGTGTCCTGCATAAGCCAAGACCCACCTTTTGTGACTGTGCCTTTTCCTACAAAGCTTCAGTAAAAATCTGCATTTCTTTAAATCTCAAAACTCAGTGGCACACTGTGGCACCATGGTGGCTGGCACTGGAGTTAAGGTGCTACAACTGCCACTCAGAGGCCTGGGTCAGACTCAGGAGTCAGGTTTCCCATTCCCAGGCATAAGAAAGTTCTTCTAATTTTTGTGGGCCTCAATTTTCTCTTCTGAAAATTAGAAATTCACTTAGATAATGTGGCCAGGAACACAGCACTCAAAAATAGTTCTATGTGAATGGTTACTTACAATCTATAATCACTGAAAAAACATGGAGGAACATGGTGACCACGAGTCATGAGAGGCACAGATAATCTAACAACACTCCCCCACAGGATTTCATGCTTAGCAAGTGGTGTCCCTCAGCTCAGAAGGGAACTGAGTAGGGAAATGGGCAAGAGAGCTGGATTACCACACATTCCTGATCTCAAGTGGGAATTGGCCTGGACTTTCTACCTTCTACTTTCTACCTACCTTTCTACCTTCTGGACTTTCTACCTTTCTACCAACCTGTATTCTCCAGATTGCTCCAGTGATTTCAGAACGGCTTCATTAGAAGCAACATCCTTGGGCTGGGGGAGATGGCACTCACTGGGCAGAGTTCTTGGATGTAAGGATGAAGATCTGAGTTTTCATCCAGAGCACCCACATACAAATAAAGCTGTAATCCAAGCCCTGCAAACACAGAGACAGAAAGAGCTCTGAGTGATGTATTTTATAAAACCAAGGATATGTTTTGTAGAGCACAGTATGGGGTATGGTGTGGTGGGAGGGGTTGCCTCAGCAGGACCCATGATGAGGCATCCCTACCATCGTCCCCCAACCCTGAGGTACTGGCCATGGGACTGGTGTAGTATGGAATAGTTTATTTGGGGGCATGGGACGGGGAGTTGAGAAGGGGTAGGGGTAGAGAAAGAGAAGGAAGAGAGAGAGAGAGAGAGAGAGAGAGAGAGAGAGAGAGAGAGAGAGAGAGAGAGAGGAGGAGGAGGAAAAGAGAAGAGGCCAGAGCCAGGAACACGTGGAAGGGGGAAAGAGAGAAGGGGAGAGGGAAAAGGGGGTCAGAGAGAGTGAAGGGGGTCAAAGAGAGGAAAGGGGCAGAGAGAGCCAAGAGAGGCCAAACAGTGCTTTTTATAGCAAGCTAGCTGTTTCTAGGTAAATGTTGGGCGGAGCCTAGAAGGAATGCTAACACTATGGATCACTAACATGCAAGTCTGAGAATTCTTGAGTTTCAGGCTCAGTGAGAGAGAGGCTGTCTCACAAAGTAAGTCAGGAGCTGGGAAGATAGCTCAGCAGTTACAAACACTGCTGTTCTTACAGAGGACCAGGCTTTGGTCCCCAGCACCCACATGGCAGCTCACAACTGTCCACAACCTAAGTTCCAGGGGTTCTAATAATGTCCTCTTCTAGCTCCACAGTTACCAGGCACCATGTGGTACACATACATGCACTCAGGAAAAGCACATATACACATAAATATTTTTAAACACTAACACATTGAATGAAGAACATGTCAGTGTCATGACCTGAGATATCTCAGCCTCCAGACTGGTGAGAATAAATGGTGAGAAATAAATGCTTGTTATTTATGAACCACCTGATGCCAGGTTCTTTGTGTGAGTCCTGTTGGATATGTTCAAGAATCCTTATTAATGTAGAGAAATCACCGTGACAAAGACATCAAGATCCTACATCCTTAGTTCCCAACCTCTGTCATACCATGTGACCTTGAAGACTGCAGATCTCAGCATGATCCATGTCACTGGCACATGGTGAACTGTCCATAAATATTACATGCTATACATTAATATTACTGTTTCTCTCTTAAATTCCAAAACTTAAGTATTAAGCACATAGATGATGTTTCTATAATGAGTTCAGCTCAAGAATTCTGCCTTGGCCCCAGGCTCACCTATTCCTATACCTACCATAAGAGGAGCACTGAAGCCAAGCAGCCACATTTCAATGAGAGAGAGAGAGAGAGAGAGAGAGAGAGAGAGAGAGAGAGAGAGAGAGAGAGATTAATTGCCTGCTGTGAAATAGAGTAAGAAGTGAGCTCCAGAGTTTGGCTATAAAAACAGCCCTCTCCCTGCTCACTTTGGTCCCAGTCTCCGCCTCCTCCTCATCTCCTTTCCCTTTCTCATTTGCATAATGCTTAGACCGCCCAGTAACTGGCAATCCCTGGACCTGCCACACTTCTCCGAAAGCTGCATTATCTTTAACAGCTGACTGGAGTCCAGAGGCAATAACCATTTCAGACTAGCCAGAAGGACAGGAAAGAAGAAAAATCATGTTAGTCAGGTAGCTCTTCCTGCCTTATCGGTACCAGCAAGCACTACACCAGAAGGCAGGATAAAGAGGAGTTAGGAAATAACTACCTTCAGGAGATACCTGGCCTTCCAAATTAGATATGCAGCTGTTAAATAGATTGTGCGGAAAGGCCCAGCTTTTAGCTCAAACATGACCTTCAAAGAGCTTTTTCCCTTAGATTCACAAATGAATAGCCCCACATATTTCAAAGAGCAGACCCAAACACTAAGCCTGTCGTCTCAGCCCCCACCCCTTCGGGTAGGGCACACCACAGACCATTCTCAATAATAGCCCCATTGGTTTTTATTACACATTATCATGTATCCTAACACTCTTTATCACAGTGGGAGGACGGGCTGCCTTTATCACGGTTTATCTCATTCTGAAGTTATCCTATCAATATCCACCGGGCAAGGCTGTCTTTCTAGATGGCGGTACAGAACAGCTGATAAACAGGAACACTGCTGCCTCCATGATCAATGGTGAGATAAAGAGAATGCGGCTGTCCGGAAAAAAATCAGCTGGGCTTGGCAGAACGTCTGGATAATCTGTAATGTGGCCAGGAGTGATTCATCACTGGGCAGAGTCATCCTCACAACCACTGACACAACCGAAAGTTCTTTTGGGAAGTGCCTCCCAAATACAGCCCAGAGGATGCTGTCTTTCCTTGTTGGGAGGCTAGGGAGGCTTTGTTTAGACTGATCTTCCCTAAAGTTACATTGTATACATTCTAAGCCCAGAGCACTGTGATCAAGCTGGTGCCCACAACGAGATTGAGACACAGACTCTCCTGTTGCTTCACGGTCTGTAAATCACCTAAGAGACCTCAAAAGGACAAAGGTTGCTGCAGGTTCCTGGATGTCTCAATCCCTCCCTTGTTCTGCCTGGCACATTCTAAGAATGTGGACCATTTGGGTCTTCCATAGAAAGCTTTCCGCAGGCTAAGAGTAAACACACACAGCTTGTTCTCCCAAACAAGCGTCCTGACATCCAACAGCTTTCTTCAACTCCAACAGTCCTGTCAAATGTAATGCTGGAAATGAAATTATGTGAATGGTCTCGTTTAAAAGCCTGTTATAATAAGGCATTACATTCTACCAGATATAGTAAGACACACATGCTCTCTTACTTCTTTAGGAAAAGGCAAAATGCATTCTTGAATTAATAAAAAAATAAAGCATCTTTTAAAAAACACACACCTTGATCTGTATAAGGCAGTAGGACTTATTCCTGTGATGAATCCACTAAGAGCATACAAGCTGATCAGCATGCTTCTTGGTTCTCTCTCTCTCTCTCTCTCTCTCTCTCTCTCTCTCTCTGTCTCTCTCTCTGTCTCTCTGTCTCTCTGTCTCTGTCTCTCTCTCTGTCTGTCTCTCCCTCTCTTTCTGTTCCCCTCTTTCTCTCTCTGTTTCCCTCTTCCTTTTTTTCCCTATGACAATAAGATCTCACTGTGTATTCCTGGCTGTATAGATTAGGCTGGTCTCTAATTCACAATCTTGGCTAGGCATGGTAGCACATACCTTTAATCCCAGTACTCAGGAAGTTTTACTAATCTTAAAAGCCTTGTTTTCCTGGCTGTATAGATTAGGCTGGTCTCTAATTCACAATGTTAGCCAGGCATGGTAGCACACACCTTTAATCCCAGTACTCAGGAAGCTTACTAATCTTATCAGCTGTGTCTGTGAACCAGGGACAAAATCAGCCCCCAAATTATAACTTTACAGAGGAACTAAGAGATCAGTGACCAGGACAGTTCCTGTGACCTCCTCACTAATCAGAGGGGCTGCAATTCACAGGCAATTGAGCAGAAGTTATTTCCTTTCCATGGCAATTGAACCATTATAACAAAGTCCTGAATTCTGTGGCTGGGTTGACTAAGTTAAACTCTATATAAGCTCATTGTCTTTCAAGAGGAATGGCTGGCATCAAAAGCAAAGTCCTTAGTGTAATAGGAGCCATCAGTGAGACTCCCCCAAACCTATTAGCAACTCTGGAAAACTCATCTGAAGGATAACTGCGATCTACCTGATTATGCCTAGTGTGACTCAACACAGTAGACAGAGAACAAAGTCTCCTTAACCCAGAATCTGAAAGAAAAAGAAATGTTTTAGATTTTCCTTATTGTCAGAGAGATCAGAGAAGGATATAGTTGGAAGTTTTGTACCAGAAGAGGAGCTGCTTTAAGAAAAGATCTGTCAAAATGAAATCTAGTCCTGGGATATGCTTCGGATGGTAGAGTGTTTGTCCAGAATGCTTGAAGTCCCTGGTTCAATCCCCAGCACCACATAAGCCAATTAGGGTAGTGCACATCAGTAATCCTAGCATGGGGGACATAAAGGCAGTGATTAGAAGTTCAAGGTCATCCACCATCAGCTATGTAATGAATTTAAGGAAAGTCTGGGATACACGAGACCCATCTAAAGAAATTAAATGAAATAAGTAGAATAATAAGACACCCAACTAGAAAGAAGGTGAACTCTGCAAAAGGCCACTAGTACAGAAGCAGTTCCACAGATGGCAGGGTTTCTCAGCTCCGTCAGCTCCAAAGTCCTAGCACAGCCCCTCCCTACCTGTCCAGGGAAAGGAGCTTTGTGACATGTGGGTGGTCTCACTCTTTGACCCTGCGTTCTTAGTACAACTCCGTAACACACAACTGGACACAGAAAACACTTGTGTTCCAAAATAACTTGTTTATCATGGTTTTTTTTTACATTTGTGTTTTCTCATCCTGCTAAAGACTCACTACCACTTCTAACATCAAATTTCTTTCATTGGTACCTGGTACCAAATGATTGTGATACCAGCTGTATAAAAAGATCCAATAGATAAGAAATCCTTCAAGTTGGGACTTCAATGGTTCCTGTAAATACACTTAGACAGTGTCTTTCTGCCAGGCTATGGTAAATAGCAGTCACAGACCTTTCCTTTGCCGTAGAGGAGGGTGAGTTATCTGAGCCATGATCATTAGAATGATAGGCACCTCACCTAAAGCCATCAGTCCAATCCAATATGGTCAGCAGAGAGTCATGCCCAAAACCATAATCTATAATTGGTAAAAAAGAGTTTGTGATGAATCTGGGGATATACAGAAGTCAAACCTCAGTTTCCCTGAAGGTTTCACAACATGTAAACAACTAGTTTGGAAAACAAATACAGACATGGCTTCTCTGTTCTGGGACATTAAACAGCATCACACTCAGACCTCAAGTGGGGAATAGACCTCCTAAATTGCACAGATTTAGAGAATGTCATCCCAGGAACCAAAGCCAACAGGACATCCTGTTGTGTGTGTAACCCTCATTAGCTCAAACTGTAGCTTGGTGAAGGTGTTAGCAATGGTTTCCTTGAGTGCATATTTCTGAATCTAAGTGATATGGACAAAGTGGGAAACAAAAGTTCTCTGATGCAATAATTTGGGTTATTGAAGAACCCAAATAACCAACTAAGCAAAAAGAAAAAAAGAAAGAAAGAAAAGAAAAAAGACCTGGGCTTAATAAGCAAAGTGAGTAATGTTCTAATGTTCTAAATAGGATTTACTCTGTTAGCATCTGTCTTAGTTAGGGTTTTACTGCTGTGGACAGAAACCATGACCAAGGCAACTCTTATAAGGATGACATTTAATTGGGGCTGGCTTACAGGCTCAGAGGTTCAGTCCATCATCATCAAGGCAGGAGCATGGCAGTGTGCAAGCAGACATGGGGCTAGAAGAGCTGAGCATTCCACCTCTTGCTCTGAAGGCTGCTAGCAGAAGACTGGCTTCCAGGCAGCTAGGATGAGGGACTTAAAGCCCACTCCCACAGTTACACACCTACTCCAACAAAGCTATACCTTCAAATAGTGCCACTCCTTGGGCCAAGCATATACAGACCATCACAGCATCTTTTAAAATTTATTTGTGTGCACATGCATTGAAAGCCAGAAGTACATATCCAATATCTTCCTCTATCCCTTTCTAGCTTAGCTTTTGAGGGGGAAAGATGTTGCTGCTTGCTTGATGTTAAGGGGAAAGAGATCAGGAGACTGTTGGCCATGAGGCAGTAACTTATTCAAAGATGTTATCAGTATCTTCAAATCTCCTTCTGGCCTCCTCAGGTCAGCTACCTTCCATTCCTGGTCTCCACCACTCACCTCTAACTTCACGTGGTACTTCTCTACCTGATAGGATCAATAGCATCTGTCTGTGTCAACTTCCTGTATTCTAAGAGTTGGTAGCAAAGACAGTCCAGGGCCAGCAGAGTAGACTACAGAAGTGACACATGTCACATGCCTAGAACCCTAATACGTCAAGCAGAGCAACTCAGACAGTAATCAGAGGATGTTTGTGGATGACATAGGTGTTGGGTCTGTGAGAAGGACAAGGACTTTCACTAGGCAAACAACTCCTGAAACAATGGTTGAGCAAAGACTCTAGAGGAGTTTGTGACCCATGGATAAAACTATCTGATGACAATTGGTACATTAGTATAAATCTTTTCTCCTTATTGATTCTGCTAATGTTTTCAGTGCTTGAGAATGATAAAACTATATTTGTATAAAATATAATATATGGTTCTCTGCCTTCATTTTCTGTAATTACTTTTGCCTAACTGCCCAATGACAGAGTCAGGGTTCATTCATTGATTTATTTTTTCTCCAAGATTCACAACTCTAAAAAATATATCATGCCAGAGTAAGCTGGTCATCTTCCCTTCACGCTGACTATTCATATCACCATCTACTTACTGTTTGCCAAACTTGACTCATTTGTAGAAAATTCAATAAATACTTAGCTAAGAGGTTGTTAAATTTCACTCAGTAGCCTACAGAGTAGCTCTTTAAACTCCAGGCCTAGATTATGGTTCAGAAAGCAACTGTGATTCAGCAGTCACGTGGTAAAGGAAAAGAAAATGTTCTCCCACATTCAGAGAGAGTTTCCCAAAGGAAAAGCTGAGGGAGCTGATACAGCTTCAAACAATAGGTAACATTTGGAGGTTGGGCTGCAGTACAGAAGTAAGGGGCTTCCCTGGCAAACAAAACAAAACAAAACAAAACAACCCTGGGTTTCACTCCCAACCCCTCAAGAAACAAGTGGTAGTTTTGTCAAGGATATCTTCCAGGAAGAAGAGGGAGGTTGGCCATAAGAAAAAGATTATTGTGGGAGAAACAGTTTCAAGCTGACCTAGCTAGTATAGAGTATAGGGTATAGAAGGAAAGATAGAAGAAATAGAAGTTAGGGAGGTTGAGAGGGATGGAGGGAAAAGGGAAGGAGAACAGAGAAGCAGATATCAGGAAAGACAGAGAGAGAGAGAGAGAGAGAGAGAGAGAGAGAGAGAGAGAGAGAGAGAGAGAAATGTCAAAATCATGTCACACCCTGGGTGTGACAGTCACCATCTCTGGGTGATGAGGCAATCTCCCAATGTCTTCTAAGACACTTAGATAAGGGAAAGATGATCAAGATTTAACATGGAGACAGTTGTTGTCTCGTCAGTGATGGTGAAGCAGGGCAGGGCAGTTAGTGGGTAGTTCAGGTTCCAGCCACATAAGAGGCATTAGCAGAGAGCATGAACTGGCTGGCATGAGTGTACGCAGTTAAGATTCATGATTTCCTGAGACTGTGTGTTGGATCCATGAGTACCTTAAAGTGTTCGCTGAGCCTATAAGCACCTCCCATTGTTCCCTGGGTTTATAAGCCACTAGTGTTCATAGAGCCATTAATACCTAATCACTATTCACTATGATTCAGTGTCCCAAGGGCAGAAGGAATAGGGGAGCAGCTGAGGTTGGTGGCATTGAGCTAGGTGTACTTTAGATGTCTATAAGACTATGACTCTATGACTTTGCAGTCTATCACACAAAGATCGGCCTTGGACATCTGCTCTGGGTATCATTAACAAGTACATGGTGACTAAGTCATTGGAGGATAAGAGCAGTCATTCAAGAGACAAAAAGAAAATTTTAGCAGTTTCATCTAACAATGGCTGATGGATGAGCTAGAAAGAGGGATGAGCAAGAATTTTTGGTGGAACAGGATGAAATCTGAGTGTGTGGCCTCCCCAAAAGCAAAGGAACAGAATGTTAAAAGAAGAAAAAAACAGATGGGTGGTGTCCAGTGCTAATGAAAGGTAATAATAAATAGCCATTATAGTTAAATAAATTCAACCCTCAGCCATTATAGTTTTTTTTTTTCCTGTTGCTACATTAAACGCCATGACCAAAAGGAACTTGGGAAGGAAAGGGATAATTTCATCTTACACCTTAGATTCCATCTTTGAGGGAAGCCAAGGCAGAAGCTTGAAGCAGAAACCACAGAGGAATGGATTTACTGGCTCATTCACAGACTCAAGTCAAGATATCTTTTTATTGCCCAGACTCACTTGCTTAGAGATGATAACGCCCACAGTAGACTGGGCCCTCCTGCAACAAAAAAGCAATCAAGACAGACCCCATAGATCTGCCCACAGATCAATCAAATGGAAGTAGTTCTTCAGCTGACGTTCCCTTTTCCCAGGTTTGTGAAGGCAACACCTAAGATAACCTATAACACCTAAACCATACTATACCATACACCAAACATGATGGCACATGCCTACAATCCAAGCATTTAGGAAATGAAGGTAGGAAGATTAGAAGTTCACAGTTAGACTGATATCACTATGATAATACTACATAGCAAGTTAGAGGTCAGCCCGCTCTACTGGAGACACAGCCTTAGCCCCCACATGTAATACATAATTATAGCCACTAGAGTTTTGGGCAAATAAGTAGTTGAAGGCCTGGTTGGGAATAATCACCAACAGATAATGTCTTGATTCAAGATCACACAAATGACTCTTTACCAATCTGTCCCTATCTCTATTTCTACATCTGTTTTAAAATCTTTTGGTTGTGCATCCAGTGTATTTAGAAACAACATTTTCTCCCTAGTCTTTCTTATGCCTCCCCCTGCCCTTGATTCCTTCTCTTCTTCCAACACAACCTCCTTCCACCACAACTTCCCCACACAGTCACCTTATGCCCTCAACAATTCACCCCTGTCATCAACATAGCTATTCCTGCCCCGAATGCAGCCACTCTCATCCCCAACACATCCTCATGGCTTCTCCCTGTGCAACTATAGTCACTTTTGTCCTGGAGCTATCATCCTTCCTGCCATCCCTATAGACCATATGCATGCCTCACCTGGGCTTTGGTGGGATGTCACCATGGGCTGGGACAAATTAGTGATCTTTCATGAGACAGATGTGGCATTTGTTATCTTTTCTGGAGGCATCTTGAACAAAGGTCCCACATTGACAGCTGGAAGTAGAATCTGGCCCACAGATGTCTTATGTTGAATCCACAGATATTTCTTTAATTGAGTCAACATTTGAAAATGGAATGTTTTACACAAAACGCCAGATTTTCAGCCTCTCTAATAAAAGGGACTATTTTGGCAACCCAAGCCCAAACTCATTTCCAGCAGAGACTGTCTGAGGCTGAGGGAACTTCTGAGCCCCCTTGGTAAGAACAGGAACATCTCAGGTCACCCTAAGACAGTTCTCTGCATAGCTCACTGGAGTTCCTAAAGGTACCTGGAGCATTAGAACATACATTCTTACAGCATCATTCACAGTGGACTCTACGGCTCTAGCTGACTATGCTTCTACCCTAGGTGGCTCAAAACTGAGTAAAGTAAGTGACTTTGGCCCCACACTGTCTCTTTATCCAGTGACAGAACATGCTTCACCATCACCTCCCCATAACATAAGCCTCCAACTGAAAGGCCCCTCCACATAATCAAAGTGTTTCTGCCTCCTAACACAAGCTGCATGATTAATGTGTACTAAAACATGACTAATTAATAAGGAAAGCATCTTCTATAGAGTGTAGCTATGATAGTCATATATTGATGATGTCATCCACACTACATATGAGTCACAGTCCTTGGAAATCCACTCAAGCACTTAAGGAAACCTTTTGTGGTTGCTTGAAGTCAGCCTCCTGAATGCCATAGACAGCCTGGAATTGTTTTCCTGACCCAAGGTGGCAAAACAGGAAGACACAATGGCTTAAAAGCCAGCTCTCCAGTAAAAGACCAGTAGCTTCCATTAGTTTTAACTCAAAAAGGTGAGGAAAATATGACAGGCCACTCTGAAACATCAAGAGGTGGTATAGTGTTCCTGTTCTCTGTGCACAGTCAACACCAAGGACCTTCTACTCATTTCTAGGCAAAAGAAATTCACACGTATAAATGGGAGGGAAGAAGGGGAAGAAGAGGAGAAAATCAAAGGTACTAAGAAGAGCAAGTGATAAAAAGAAATGACGGTCACATGCAAGACATCTGCAAACAGACTGAAGGGAAGAAGAGCATTTCCTAGACATGTGAGCTCTTTCTGATGCTGCCATCATGAACTTCCTAGGAGGTTTCATAGGGACTTCACCCATGAGCCTCTAGAATCCCTCTCTTCTTGAATGCTCTCTGCTTCCCTCTATAAATCACTTAGATAAGAACTACTGAAACCAAATTGCTGTCCAGCATTCTCCTTGGCTCCACATGCCCTCTCAGAACATACATATTCATTTTAGCAGAGAACCAAATGCCTTAAGGCAAAGGAGTGTTGTGTTTGTTGCATGAGTAGCTCAGGTCATCCCTAGTCCTCATGCCAGAACTCACAGAGTTCTGGTTCAATCCTGATCCTGCACTGACAGTGGGAAAACAAAAACAAAAACAAAACCCCGGGATATTTGTTTTCTAGAAATCTGACCAGTTTTGGGACAACTCTGGTTGATAATCAGAATAAGCACTCCCCTTGGGCTCTTCTTGGTTGAGCTTTGTGTCCTTGACTAACACACCTGTAGGTGTCCTGGCTCCTGGATTTGAGTAAGTGGATGCCAGGGATGGAGGAGGTACTAAGGGGGTGGGTAAGAATCTGACAATGCATATTGACCACAGAACACAAAGCCTGGAACTGTGAAGAAAGCCACAGCCTTTTGTTTAGGGGACAGGCATGTTCTGAGAAAGTCTGAGCTAGGCAGCAAGACAAGGAAAGGTCAGCAGATGGGTCATCAAGAGGTTGGGCCCTTGCAGTTTGCCTGAACAGTGTCACCAGAAGAAACTTCAGTGAGGCTTGTCTGTGGAATTGGGGCTACAGAGCTCCCTGGCTTCTGACCAGTGCAGGTGCCTAAACCACAGCAACCCTGGTCCATAGTTGAAAGGTGGGAGCAGTTGGAGGACGCACCAACATAAAATGAGAGGATGGGACAGATCAAGGACCATGAAAATCAACCCTTTACCACGGAACCCATTCCCAAGGCTCCATGGTCCGCTGTAGTTTTCTAGTTACACAGCCTGTTCTCTAAGTTCTCCTGAGCTAAATTAGGACAGTGGCAGACAATTATTTTCTTTTTTCAGAGCTGAGAAGTAAGCACTCCATCACAAGTAGTATACACCCATGGGCTACCATGGATAGCTATACACACCATTGGCATATAGCAGCATATAGACATATGCATACAATACACACACATACACTCATTCATCCATGTGTGCATGTACATACATATATACACACAAATTCATATCATGCAGATAGGCATACAACAGCACACACTCACATGGACACAGACACCTACATGTAAGCCATACAGACATCAGCATGCCACACAGAAAAACATGCATACGCCTACATGCATACATAAATATACATACTCCTCCATTTACTTGCAGATATATAGACACCCATACCTATATATCTTCACTTATTTGGACAGTGTATGCCCAAAATATGACTCAAGTACTTATATATTTTGACATGTGCACCAAGGTTATGGGGTGATTAGAACAGAGCACTTTTGCCCATCACTATCTGATTATTACTATTACTATTACATATTATATGTATAATATATATGCTACATATATATTACTATCTGAATATTAATATTACTATTCCAAGGGAGTGCATCCTATCTTCAGCAAGCATTTCTAAAGTGGTAAAAATAATGCTACATTTCCAGAGAACAAATACTGCTGTGGACATGCTGCAGAAGGTACTGTGTTCATGGGGGTGGGGGGCAGAAGGGGTTGATGTTAGGTGTTTTTGCATAACCCTGCCACGACAGCAGAAGGTACCCCATGCAGGCTGACACATGAGTTTAATCTGTCTGTCTGAAATGGAAGTTGACTCTGAGAGCAAGAGGTTAAATCTGTCTACTTGCACTTCAATAATTAACCAAACAATTTTGTCCAAAGAAAACGCGCTTGTAAAAAATTTAAAAACAGTGACTATTGGGGTCTTGTTTACATTCATCCTTCCATAAAGTTACATTGACAGCTTTCAGAGACCTTTACCAGTGTTAATTCTGAAAGAAATCATCACCAGAAGTGGGCTTGGAGATATTGCCTGTGGTTTCTTAGGACAGTGTAGTAAGCTCCACAGGTCATAGCCCAGAGCTGAGTAAGGAGGACACTTCTATGCTATTGAAACCCATTGCCCTGTAAAACAGGGCCTTTTCTCTGAACAGAAAGTGCCACATTCAGGGACAGGATCAATGCCTATTTCCAGGAGTCAGCCTTGGGTGATAACTCAATACTAACTAAGTGCTTGACTGACTTGAAGAATCTGCAATCAGCTGTAAGATGCAATCCATGTCGTGTTGCTAAAGTCTCAGAGCCAGAAAGAAAGAGAGGGGACACACCCTGTCCATGAGAAGTATGGAAGGCCTGCCTTAATAACAGGGCTAGAGAAGCTTACTGAGACTTCAGGTCCTGAAGTTCCAAGGAAGCTGGCAGTGCCTTATATGGACTGTTAGGACATGGAAGGGCACTGAAGTCATGAAAGCCAGGGAGTCTTGATTCTCATTCTAAGTGCCTTTTAAAGTAATGGGGATTTTGGTAGACCACAATTCAATTGCTAAGTAATTGTATTGAATAAAATGTTCAAATGAGATTAATTGGCCCACTTAACAGCCCAAAGACTGCTGCATAAAATAAGGTACAATTTTAAAGGAAGAATTAAAAAGAAAATGTGAAGTCTATTTCTCACCTCTCCAATCTGTGGCGTCTGTGGCATCTGTGAGTGGACCACGGGTGGAGAGTGTCCCCACCCAACGGTCATGTGCTTGGTTTTACACTCCTGGGCTATAGCCTCAAGCTGAGCTTCACAAGAATAGGAAAAGACCCTTACAGGTGACATTGAAGAAAGCGGGCTATTTGCTGGACAGTAAAAACTACAATAAAAAAATCATGAATTTGGAAAACATCAGCCATCATCTTGCTATCGATCGGCAAATTCAAGTCTCCCTTGACAGGTATCTAATCTCTGTGATGGATGGAGAGTCCTTATGTCCACATGACTTGGCCATAGGGTTCTCAGACATTTGATCAATGTTATTCTGGGTATGTCTGTCAGAGATTTTTTATATGAAATCAGCATTTGAATCAGCAGAATGATGGAAAACAGGTTGCCCCTCTGAACGTGGGGGGGGCCTGAATAATCCACTGAAGGTCTAACTAGAAAGAAAAACAAAAATCTGACCATGGAGGAATTGCTTTTTTCTACCTGATGACCTTTAAGCTGGAATTTGGGGCCTTTATCCTTCAGACTTTTACCTGAGCCTTTAATTTGGAGCCGTTGAGTGACTGCATCTTAAGTCTAACACTATGGGGCTTCTTAACATCCATAGTATGTGAGTCACTTCATTATGACTCATGTAATCCTTATTATCTATACATCTTATCTACCCATTCATTATCTGTCCACCATCTACCAGTCTATCCATCTGTACATGTATACATACATACATCATTTCATTTATCTGTGTATTCACCCCCTTCGCACTTATTCACTCACGTACCTATCTATTACCCATCTATCATTTTAGGTGTCTCTTCCTTTGCCTCTTCATCTGTAGACCTGAACATGGTGGTCACAGTAAAATATTTCCAAACATACAACAACTAAAATAAATTTAAACTCTAATCTGAGGTGTTGCTGCCAGCATTTCCCTAAGTCACGCCAGTATCATACGACTTCACTACGGGTTTGTTCGGAACATACAACCTACACCCTTGGCACCATGTGTGTCATGCTACCTTGAAAGGGCAGCAAATACCCCAAAATGAGTCTGATCAGATTTTCAGACTATCATGGGTTATAGATTTCAGCACTTTTACTGTAAAAATACCTCTTAGAGAAACATAATTGATAATTATGAAACCAAAAACTTTTAATATTTTCCTATAACTCCTCAGCAATTAGATATAAAATTAGAGCAACTTTGGGTGATATTAAATTAGAATGTTTGGTTTTAGAAATTGTTTGGGGCTAGGAATTGTAACTAAGTACATAAAGCACGGAACTGCCATTCACAAAGCTCTGGGTTCCATCCTCAGCACTTTGTGAAACTGAACATAATGGAGCACACCTGTAGTATCTGCACGCAGGAGGTACGGGCAGGAGAGTCAGAAAATCAGCATTACTCTTGGATTCACAGTACGTTGACGGCCAGCTGGGGCTACAAAACCAAACTAGCAAATAAATAGGTATATGTAGCAGGAAAGGTGGGGCTGCTTCTATGGAAACGCCAGGGGCTGCACAGCCGCAGAAGCATCTCCCGAAGGAGGACCTGATTGAGCACTGGCTGAGAAACCAAGGATTGCTGACACAGACAATGCCAGCCAATAGGGAACTGTTGTTTAGAAAAGATGCTTTCTTGGGACCAATGGGGGCACGGGTGGAGGGTATTAAAGGAGCTTGCAGCACAGCTCAGATGAGCTTGCTGCTGCATTTCTCACCTGCTCCTGGGGTCTGAGTCATTGACTCTGTGCCTTTTCTTTTTCTTCTTCTTTTTTTAAAGATATTTTCTTTATTTACATGTCATATGATTTCTCCTTTCCCAGTTTCCCCTCAAAAAAACAAAAAACAAAAAACAACAAGAACAAACCCTTGTTGCCTCCTCCCTCCCCCTGCTTGCCACTCCACCCTCTCCCACTTATTGGCCCTGGAATTCCCCTACACTGGGGCACAGAACCTTCACAGGGCCAAGGGTCTCTCCTCCCATTGGTGACTGACTTTGCAATCCTCTGCTATACACATGCTGCCAGAGCCACGAGTCCCACCATGTGTACTCCTTGGTTGGTCATTGAGTCCCTGGGAGGTCTGAGGGTACTAGTTAGTTCATATTGTTGTTTGTTCTAAGAGACAGCAAACCCTCCAGCTCCTTTGGTCCTTTCTCTAATTCCTTCATTGGGGACCTTGTACTCAGTTCAATGGATGGCTGTGAGCCTCTACTTCTGTATTAGTCAGGTACTGTCAGAGCCTCTCAGGAGACAGCTATATCAGGCTGGCTTGTCCTTCCTTCGGTCTCTGCTCCATAGTTAATCTCTATAACTCCTTCCATGAGTATTTTGTTCCCCCTTTTAAGAAGGAATGAAATGTCCACATTTGTGCCTTTTCACCTTCAAATCCCCAAGGGCAGGTAGGGTCAAGCAGCAAGTAGTCCGGGGCACAGGCAACAGGTAGATAAAATTGCTGTTTAAGATTAATTTTAAAAGAAAACTTTATTTATTGATTTTGTCTTAGAATTAGGAAAGAATCTCCAACATCTTCAGAACTGGACCTAGACACTCTTCTGAAATGTTTTACTACATTTTACTATGTGAAGCGGTGTCCTCAACATCGATAACTGTAAAATCAAACTACAGATCAACTCCGCAAGACACCGAAGATGTTCTAAGTCTCGCACTGTGAAGGATACAGCAAAGATTTCATTCTTTAGGTGAGCAAGCACAACCATCTAATTGGTGTGCAAAGTCCTTTCATTGTTACTAAATGGTAAAAATTAAACGTAAACCAAAGCATCATTCTACAGTGAAAATGTTTATGATTTGTTATCAGAAATTTGATTTTGTATATGCATCTTATATACCTGTATACTAGGAATCTCATTTTTAAATCTATCATCTATCTACTCTCCCACAGGTCCAATTTCTTCAACTGTGGGACTGAGTGTGGTGGTCACGGAATTCTTGGGAAGAGTAAAATGTTTCTGAGTATGGTCCACGCAGGAGAACCTTAAGGAATGAATCCTTGATGGTCATGCACGGTCATTTGCATCTCCCTCTCCACACATGAGACATCGCTATTCACCATGGTCCAGCTCTATCTGCTGCAGGTTTAGGTAATGTGCCTGTTCCCCCGGCAGGCAACTGCTAAGCTGGGCTTCAGCCTCAGGTGAGCCTACTATTCTCTAAAGCTCTACAGCACACTTACTATGTCAATCCCACCCCATCTCTCCCTACCAATAAGAAGAGAAAGGTACAGGGGACACAGAATCAGACAGTATGAGCAAATACCACAGAAATAGCAGGTACAAAGTCAAAAAAAATCAATAAAAGGGAAGGCTGTAAGGGATTGCTATAGCAGATCACCGGGGCGAGGAGAGGCGGGCATCTCTAGAATTGAGAGCCAGGAAGGCTGACTAGAAGTTGAACAGGAGCCCAAAGGAGTGATGCACTCCAACGAGCAGGCAGTGGATTGCCTAGTACCAGATGCTTCCATTCTCTTCTCAGTGCTTATGCCAGGCCTTGGTGAGTCTGGCTCAAAGCCCCTCAAGTGAGAAAAACTGGAAGCAGCTGACGGCCGGTGCCTGTGGGCGCTCAGAGCAGCCCCTCTGTTCTGGCAAAGCTGTTCCCCTGACAGGTGGCAGGAGGAGAGCCTGTTCTCGATCCAGCCACACTGGAGGGTAGACAGCTAAAAGGAAAAACAAGCCCCACACCTCAGAACCTCCACATGCTGTGGCAAGCAGCTGCTGACTCAGAGTGTGGGAAGGACAGGAGATGTCTGCAGCCAGGTTCCCAAGGTGGCAGAGGCTCCACCTAGACAGAGCTCTAGTTTCTAGGAATGGTCTGGATGGTGACTCAAACAATGTAGTTGGAAATCTCTGTGATCATTCTCTCACCACACATTTCCTTATCTGGATATTGTACTGATCCTGGGTATGCCGATAGTGCATGTGAGGTGGTTGAGTGACTGGATGCATTCCAGCATGCATTCCAGTAGGTCTCAATGCAAAGGAGATGGGAGGTGGGGCATGGGCATAAATGCAACATGGTGTGCTTTCTTATTTTTATTCAGTGTGAGTGTGTTGTGTTTGAGTGTGTGCCTATGTTGATATCTCAATATATTGTATGTACTTACTGTATGAAGAAAATGCTACTGCCTTTTTAAAAAGTTATTTTTTAAAAAAGATATGATTTAAGATTAGCATTGAAATCAGCAAGCCAAGATGCTCCGTGTTGTGTAGAAGGTGTGTATCTACCACGCTGGCTCTCTGGATTAAGGAAAGTTGCAAGCACTGAAATTGGCGTTTGCACATACATACTCACGCATTATATAATATCAACATGTGCATACAAAGAGGCCAGAGGTTGAGATTGGCTTAGCTTTTTCAGTCATTCTCCAGCTTATTTTTTGAGACAGTCTCTCACTAAACCTAGACCTCACTGCTTCAGACAGACTAGCTGGCTGTAGAGTTCCAAAGAGCCTTCGGTCTCCATCTTTCCAGCAGTGGCATGTGCCACTGGATTTGTCTTCTTAAATCTATATTTATTTGTCTGTCTGTTTGTTTGTTCTGGCATGGTGCTAGGGGACACACTAAACTCCTCATGCCTATCATGGCAAGCACTTTACCAACTGAGCTATCTCCCTGGCTACCCCAAAGCTGGTGACTGGTCTCCTACCACCTATGAAGATGTCCTCTAACCAGAAATTTAAGATGTGAAAAAATGGAGAGCAAAGGGCCAAGTCATAGTGGGTCATCTGCACACTAGGAAAAGTTTCTTTTTCTCAAAAATTACAGGCTCTGATGTTATTCATGTATCTTTTTGTTTTAAAATACTAACCCCCCCCACACATACACACCCTTTTCTCCCACAGAAAATCCTAATGTTAGGTCTCAAACTGGAGACAAAAGGCTGAGGTTTCTACTTAACACATTGGAGTGGACCTCGCTATAATCCAGCCGTTTTGTTTAACTGGCCTCTCTTTGGTCCACACTTCATCCTCCTGGCCACTTGGTTGGCAGCTCTTCTCCCCTCTCCCCTCCCCATCTCCTCACATGGCCCAGCTCACAGTCATGTCCACTCTGGACTCTCTCAGCTGCCCTTGCTTCTGATTATGTTCTCCCTTTTCTCTATAGTCAACTTTCTCCTCTATCATACTTAGGAGCTGCCATGCCATTTTAAAATTTCTTTTCTTTTTCTTTCTTCTTTTTATATTCACTCAGCACACATATTAAGTGGGCACACAGTTGTCAACAGGAATATCAAACCATTTTTCCAGGACCACTTAAGAGCATCTTGCCTGACCATGAATCCATAATTCAGGGCTTTTCTAAAATAGAACCATATTGTTTAATTTTTGTCTCATCTTAAATTTTTTTGCCCAATATGATTTAAGTATCATAGCTATGAAATACAAGCTTGACTCAATATCCATTAATGACTTTCACTGAATTCTGAAACAGCTGAAGGGCACGGGTGGATTTTATAAAACTGTCCCAGCTGCTGTATTTAATGTCCTGATCCTAGGCCAGGGGTTCTAGGAACATCTAGTCAAAATACAAGTTATTACTACCCAGGAAGATTTGTAAAAGCTTTTGCCTCATATTATTGATTGGAATTCAACCATGAAGCACATTCAGTCCCTTGGTAGGATAAGGGTTAGAGAGTTCTCATGAGATAAGCCTTCTTTACTCTGTCACCTTGATGCTTCACCATCAATGCCATCTTTAGTAAATCACTCTACTGGAAGCTGGTTCAAGGGCACACACCCATTAGCAGTGGCTCGCTCTGATATGAATTTTTACTACTAGCACTACAGGAGCCTCCAAAGAAACGTTTAGAGTCTGGTGTATGTAAAAGAAGGTTGTTTACCCAATTGCTGGGACATATTCTCAAATGAGCTCTTCTAACAAGCACAGAAGCTCAACACAACACCAGGAAAATACCCTGAAAATTCTTTCCCATCATTCTAATGGGTTACAGATGGGCTGGGAAGCTTCCTGCCATTTTTTATTGTTAGCTAGCTTCCTTTCTTCTGTCTAGAGTTTTATGGCTTGCTTTCCTTATTAGCCTCCAGGATGCCTGAGTCAACCCATTGAATTGCTCCAAGCTGTTGGATGGAGCTGTCCCCTCAGCGGTGAAGATCTCCAGTTGGCTGAGCGGGTCCGGGAGCACTGGACAATATACCTCTGTGAGCCATGCCCAGCAAGAAGGCTTCAAAAATCTACTTCTGTAAAGATATTAAATGTATGTGAATGGTTGTCTTCATCTAACTCTTGGGAGACTGAAACAGGAGGCTCTCAAGTTCAAGGCTAGCCCGAGGATGGAGGAAATCCTTCTCTCAGCAAAACAAAAGAAGAAAAAAAGTTCACTGTCCCTGTGAACTTGCCAGGGCCCCAGGTTTCCACTCAGCAGGGAGCACTGAAAGTTTCCAAGGACACCTCAGTGTACCCAGAGTGAGTGACTGGAACCATTTCTTTTATCCAAGAGTCTGTCATTGTTGCTGACAGGAACTGGTATGTGCATCCCTTGTCTGGATGGAAGCCTGCTGTCCCGAAGCTATTTGTTGGGTGGGAATGGGAAAGGTGACTTATTTAGTGTGCAGAGGAGTCTCCTACAGAGATGACAGAGATCCCAGATGATGGGCTGGGTGTAATGACACAGTAGGGCATCAGAGATTTTCCCTGCAAAAGAGCCAAGCTTGGTCTGTAAGGGAGGAAGGATGCCTGTGAATCCTGAGTAGATGATTCAGGGTTGCATGGTAGTGTTTCCTCACAGGATAAATACCAGAGATGATCCACTTATGTAAGGAAATGGCTGATCATCTTGGATCACAATTTAGAATTTCAGGCCTTGATTCCTGACCTGGAGTTGCATAATATATAGGATGGATCCCATAATAAAACATGGTCTCAGAATCAGAAAGCAAAGAAGTCTTTACTCACTTCAAAGGTGTGTGTCCCATGACCTGAGGCCTCTTGCCAGGCCCCATCTCTTAAAAGTTCACCAACTTCTCAAAGGGCCACTGTGGTGCAAGACTAATGTAAGGACTGTGAGAAAAACTCCAACCTACAGCAAGAGTACTGCGACAGAGGTTGCAGATTTCCCCCTAACATCCCCCTTTTCATCATAGAATGTCTCATTTTAGCTAGACTGACCATTACAGAATGAAGAAGACATTGTCTGGATTCCTTGCTGTTATGAGTGATCTTGTGACTGCATTCTGTGCAGTGAGATACTGCATACATGGCTTATTCACCTGCCAGGCTCTACCCTAAAAGCAAGGCATGCCTACCCTTCTTCTCTGTGCCTCCTGAAAGCTTATATGCAGCTGGTAGGTGCCATCTTGGAAGTAATCAATGATATTAGAAATGGCAGAGCTATGGAGCAGCAGAATCCAGGATTCTCTACTTAGAGAGGTCCCTTACAGGAAGTCAGCCTCTGACACAATTAACCACCTTTAGATTGCCCCTTGTTAGCAGCCAGCTATGATTTTCTTCTGTTTTTGTGGATGGAGAATCATCTCTTCCCTCATTCCTAATCCCCACCATAGCCATCATCTTCATTCTTATGTCCCTGAAGGAGAATTCACATTGGGGCACAGGCAGAGAGGCATTGAGGACTCAGGGCTTACTCATGAGAGGGCAAACAAACAAAAACAAAGCACACCCCTGGAGTGGAGGGTGGATTTGGTCGGGTCTTCCATTTCTCAACCCTTCCCTACTGGGATCTAGGGTAGTCCCTTTGCTAGAACAGGCGGAGCTTTTCTTAGACATTCTTAACCACAGTTCAGTCTGTTATAATTAGATGTGTTAGATATAGGGATGTGTATCCCATAACGCTGAGAAGTTTACTAGGGGAAAGGACAACAGTATCTACTTCATGCTCCTCAGAGGGCTTCATAGAAGCAAGGCAGAACCTGCCAAGAATGGCTTTGATTCTTTTCTCAGAGCCTTGTCCTTCCTCTTGTCTGGTTACCTTGGCTGTCTTACACCGTACCTAGCAACCCCAACTGTAGGTTTGAACTATAGCATTCATAAGTGGATATAACTCTTCAGCTATGGGAGGTGTATATTTTCACAGGTGAACCCCTAGTAGTCAAACTGAAGACAAAGTGACAGAGATGACTAACTGTGCCTTGCCTGGATGTCTTGGGTCAGCCTTAGATGTGCCTGTTTGCTGGACGTGCGTATAGGCTCAAGCTTGGGCAAATCTCATCCTTGCCAAGAGCATGACAGTATCTGAAGGGCACATCTCTCATAGACGGAGTAAGGGTAATCCACAAGTGAATCTCTTGGGACACCAACAGAAAGGACTTGGAGCCTCTGTGCCATGTCACACTGGGGCTGTTGTACTCCAACTGATGCTTGTATCTCATACCTTAAACCTTACCATTGACCAAATCAAAACTTCCGCAGTCATGGAGAACTGGTCTGTTGGAGTGTTGCAGGCTGGGAGCCAAACTATCTTGAACTATCTTAATACCTATTCATTGCCCACTTCCTTATGTCTATTGGGCAAATCCTTCTGGAATGTATGACTAGACCACTCACTTCGACCAATCCAAAGCTAAACAGGCCATCAGACAACATCTGAGGCCTAAAGCAGAGATTCTCTCACCTTGCAGTAACCCACATATCAGACATTCCTACTAAATCACTTTAAAATGCCTTGCTTTATAACTTTCTTTAGTCTGTAATTATGCAAACTCTATCAAGTGGTTGCACACTGGGATGTGGAAATCGAGCAGTTTAGACCATGTGCCCAGCCCTTACTCACTCACATTTGGCTCCAGAATAAAGTCTCTTATTCCCTCTGAGGTAAGAACTGCATTTTGCATGGACAAAGGTCAGCAGTGAGTCATCCAACAAGGCTCCCTCTGGCCTGATTTTGAGCTCAATCTAAACTCCATCCCTATTCCTTGAATTATTGCATGGGTGCATGATGAAGCTTTTGAATCATCTTTGCTAATGAGTTTGAGAGCACACTTCCCATCCATCCTCATGATCAAAGCATTGAGATGTTTCCATAGCCAGTGTTCCCTCGGCTCACCTGCTCACTCCAAAGGCCCATCCTCAAGGTCTACTGACACCTGCCATCTTTGTAGAAATCCTCTCCTTGAAAGCAGCTGAGTCCTGCCATGAGGAAAGAGCATCCTTAGGACCATATGCCTGCCTACTATCCACAGTGAATACTGGGAATATCTTGGGTACACTGAAAGTCCATTCATTGAGTGACTACAACCTGTATTTGGAGCCATAGACTCAGAAGATGTGCATTCAAATCCTGCCTCAATCATTTAGCATACAGATGTTGCTTCAGGGGAATGAACTTTCTGACCTTTAGCGGCCCCACCTTCACAAAGGACAGTTCCCATCATATAGAGCTGTTGTGAGAAATTCCATGGCACACTCTAAATGTTCCCAAAGCTCCAGCTGGCTTATACTATTATCTCTAGGCTCCCATCTACCAGACCATCCCTCTGGAGTCATCAAACAATCTCTCTGTGCCCACAGTACTGGTCTCCCACCAATGTCTGGTCCTGTCTCTACCTGACTGTCACTCAGGTGGGTGTGCTTGTCCCTGACGAAGTATGACACTCTCATTCACAATAAGCCCTGTGATAGTTTATTGACTGTTAACCTGACAGGATCTACAATGACCTCTAGTCCAAACCCTTTGGCATGTCTGTAAGAGATTATCTCTCTTAACTTGAGTGAGGTGGGAAGACCCACACTGAACACTGAGGTCACTATCCCATGAACTGGGATCTTAGACTGCATAAAAAGAATAAAAAGAGCTGAGCACAACTCATCAATATCTGCTTCCTGGGCTCAGATACTGTGACCAGATGCCTCACCTATATGGTACCATGATGGACTGTACTCACAGAGTGCAAGCCAAAATAAACCCTTCTTCAAGTTGCTTTTGTGGTGAGGAAGGTAAACTACAGTCCTTCAGCATGCATTGGCAGGCATGTAAAGAGGCTTGTTTTTCCATGGCATACCCACTGTATTCTAGGCTCCACCTGTCTCAAATGGTGAAGCATACAGAGCTCCATCCAATCCTCTTCATGCTGTATATCAATGCTTCTGTCACAGAATACAAATCATGGTATGACATCACTGTCACATGGTCATCCTCACTTCTAATGATATCTCAGACATTTATGAGAATTCCCATGAAAGAAACGTGTTTCTGAACCCCTGGGACATAACCATAGCCCCTGCAGCTGTCAAGACAAGACGACAAGGTAAGGCATCTATGCCAACTTGCTCCCAGAGAATTGACCTGCTATTCCCAGAACCCATGAGCTCTTCAATGCTGAGCAGCTAACAGCAGGAAAAGAAGGGACAAGGATTTGAATGCTACCAGGAGCCTCTGGTAGAAAGGATTTCCACACCCTGGCTCAGTGGCTGGTCCTTCCCTGGGAATAGCATTGGACTCTAAACGGAGATAAAACAAAGAAGGAAAACAAAAACCCTTCTTTCTGTTAAACTTATTAATATTATATCTATTCTCTTGAGCTGGGACAAATTACCATGTTCCATTAGAACCTCGCTCCTAGCACTGCCCTAGAATTTTAAACAAAAGTGTCTACATGATTTTGCCCCATTGATCATCCCAACCTTCCTCTGGGAGCTGTAAGAATAAATAAAACCTACCCTTTCCATTCACTGTTCTCTTTCCTCAAGTATAAGTGCCAAGTCCCCAAAAGTATCTCCATCAGGGCTGTAGTTGTGGCTCAGCTGAGTGAGTGTCTAGCATTCACAAAGCCCTGAGTGCCATCCCCAGAACCATATAACCCAGGTACTATGGCACATGCTTGCACTTAAAGTGCAAGGGAGGTGAACACATGCAGATCAGAAGTGTAGGGTCATCTTCGACTATGTAAGCTAATGTGACCTCCAGCCTGGGTTACGTGGATCCTGCCCCATATATAATGATGTTGGAAGGACTGGAGCAGCAAAGGAGAAATAAGCAGGTTGATAAAGCAATCTGAAGACCAAAGCAGATGGAGAAGTAAGAGTTAGTTCAAAGGGCAACAGACGTAGTTTTCTATAAGCAGATCCATCCCAAAAGAGCTTATGTGTATAAGATGCACCATCCACCTGGGGTTCCCTTTGTAGAGTGGGCAGAAGTTCATTATGGGAAGATGAGAATTGTCATACAAATTTCCACAATGGTATCCTTCCTATCATCTTTTCTCTGTACACCACACAGTCTATGCAGAGTTTCAGATCCTCTGATCATGTAGCCACTGAGCCACAAATCCTCTCAAGGATGGCTCTCTTCTATTCACAGCCTCTATCCACTAGCCAACTCCCAACAGAGGACATGTTTCCTTATGACTATCTTAGCAACAGGCTCTGGAAGTCCAGCCTGGAGGTCAGGAATGGCTGAAGGACACATAGAGGACTTGCATCTATTGTGTTTGTCGTGTGTGTATATGTTCTTGTGGATATACTTGAACATGTGTGTATGTGAATGTAGAGGTCATAGGCTGACATTGGGTGTCGTTCCACAGGCATTGTCCACCTTATGTTTTGAGACAGATCTTTCATAGAACCTGGAATTCATAAATTCAGAGAGTGGCTAGCCATCAAGCTCCAGTGATTCCCCAGTGCTGATATCATAGTCACCCATCAACATGCTTGGCTTTCTCCCAGGGGTGCTCAGAATCCAAACTCTGGTCATCATGCTTGTGTGACAACATTAAGCCCTGTCCCTAGCCATAGGTGTATATTTGTTGAGACTGCTTCACCTTTCCCCAGTAACCTCTATCTATAGATATTCAACTTCTATCTGTGGTAAAGGATGTAAGCAGCTGCCAGGATTTTTTATGCTGCAGGGCTTCTCTCTGGCCAACTATGACTCAATCGGTCTTGAGCAAAAGACCTGGAACATCCTTCACTTCTGGAAGCCAAGCACAGGATGGAGACAAGGCACTCACTTCCCACTCTTGCTGCATATGTTCCAACACCACAAAAGAAGTAATGACCTTCTCTTCAGATGCACAAAGGCAGTAGCTCAGGAGGACTCTGGCATGCCAAAAGTCAACAGATTTCTGCACCACAGTGTCTGTTCCCTGTCCCTGGAGAAAATCCCAAACTACCTCTCCCCTTGGCATATTTGGGGGTCCCGGGAATAGGACAGGAATGATGATGACTTGATGTAGCCAAGTGTCTTGAATGTCCTTCAGCACTTCCTTGACTTGACCTGATCTTCTGTTGAATGGTAGAAACAGTCTTGCAGCTTGTGGGTAGTGTCTAGTACCCAAGATGCCACACAGCATTCTCTTCTGCTTCCTGTTACTGTAACAACATCTATGAGTGAGTCATTTGTTACAGAAAAGACTTCTGTTTTAACTAGTGGTTCCAATGTATGTTGATCCATATACTGAGAAAGATGAAAGATACAGAAGATAAGGAAAGAAGACTAAACTCTCAGATAAAGAAAAGATGAATAAGGGTCATTCTGTTCCCAAATGCCTGTCCCACCACCTTGCAACATGACTACTTTGAGGTTCAGGATTGAGCCTGATGGAGACAAACCATATCCACAGAGCATCCTAAGGTGAGCCATTGAGTACTGGGAGGGAACAGGGAAAGTTTTCTAAGATATCATCTGAAATCTTGTTTCAAAGATCCTCTTACATGGGGTAGAGATGGCTTATTGAGTAAAGTGCTTGTCATACAATGCTGGATACCTGCATTCAATCCCCAGAACCCCTATAAAAAAGCCATGCATGGTGGCACACACCTATAATCCTAGTGCTGGAGATGTAAATTAAGAGGATCCCTGGGGAATCACTGGATTCCCTAGTCTAGTTAGTGAACTCTAGGCCCAAATGATCCTGTCACACACACAAAAAAAGCCAAAGTGCCTAGGACTAAGGAACAGCACCTCCACACTGGCACATCTGCCAATATTCTCACACACGAACATACACACATCTACTTGCAGAAAAGATTCCCTTGTGAGATACATAAGGACACACATCAACCTCTGAACCAGACAAGAGACTAATGGAAGACGTACAGTACCTTTTACCCCTAAAGGCCTCCCACCAAGCAAAGATTGCCACAGCACACCTCTTAATCTTATTTCTCATTCCTTTTCTTGAGGAGTTCCACTTTGCAAATACTGGGAATCATGTGACTGTGACATACATACTGTAATATGGACACTGTACTTTGTCCATCACTTTGGTAAAGTACCTGACAAGATTAACTTAAGGAAGGGTTTATTTTGGTTTGAGTTTTGAAAGTGCAATGCATTGTGATGGAGAAGGCATGACAACAAGGAAGTGAAGCAGCTAGTCACATTGAACCTATAGTCAGGAGGAACACTTGGCTCCCAATTGACCATACCAATCTGTGATGGCAGGAGATGTGGGTAGTTAGTTCACCTTGCTATGCCCACTGGGCCTCACTGTGTCCCACTGCACATCACCATGTCCACTGAGCCTCACTGTGGTCACTCTGCACATCACCATGCCCACTGTGCTTCACTGTGTCTCACTGCACATCACCATACCCACTGAGCCTCACTGTGCCCAGCTGTACCTCACCATGCCTACTGTGCCTTACTGTATCTCACTATGTCTCACTGCACATCACCATGTCCACTGAGACTCACTGTTGTCCCATTGCACATCACCATGCCCACTGTGCCTCACTGTGTCCCATTACATGTCATCATGCCTGCTGTGGCTCACTGTGCCCACTGCACATCACCATGTCCCCTGTGCCTCACTGTGTCTCATTGAATGTTATCATACCCACTGTGCCTCATTGGTCCCCACTGAAGCTTACTCTGCCTAGCTCACATGTGTCTTCAAGTTCTCTGTCCTTGCCTATGCTTGTCCTTCATCCAGAAAGCCCGACCTTTCCTTCCTCTGTACACATATACCACATGAAACTCTCCAAGTCAACAGTCCTCCTCTACTCCTAACTCTAGGAAGAACTGTCTAGTGGCTATTAGATCACTTGGTTCTGTTAAAACCATCAGACCATACCATTCTCTGTTACTATAGCAAAACACCCATGGATAGGGTCCTTATATAGAAAAATGAATTATTTAATTCATAGTTATAGAGATTCAAGGGAATGGATTCAGCAGCTCTGGTGGAGATTATTCATAACAGATGGCTTTACAGGTGTGGTGGGATGGAGGAAGTTGTCACAGGTGAGACAGGAAACCTGGAATCACTGTCCTATATAAAGAAAGGAGGTTTGTTCTGTTCATGGTTAGAGATGTTGAAGGGCATGACCCCAGCATCTGTGACGAAGGTGTCATTTATGACAAATGACATCACAATAGCAGTGTACACGTGGGAAGAAGTCATCACACTTATGAGACAGGAAACAAGAGTGAGCCTGTAATGACTCCTCATTAGGAGACACCTCGTAAAGGGCCTACTACCTCTCAATATCATCACACTGAAGTTAGATCTTCCAGTCCATGAGGCCTTGGGGCCCTGTGATGATGTGCAAAGAGCAGGACTGAAAGGGTGCCTCATGTGGTACTTAGAGAGTGTGTCTGGGGGCAGGCAGGAGCCTTGAGATTTCTGCATAGTAAATGGTGCAGTCATAGCCCACATGAAACCAAGAAAAGTAAGCCTTGGCTGCAGTCTTACCTTGCTAGGTAATAAGCTACAAGACACAGAGTTCCTGCACACTCACATCTAACACCTGTGTATCTGCATGAACCTGGCATGGTGAACTCAGGTGCTTGTGTCAAAGGCTAGACCTCAAAATTGTCCTGGCATATATTCTGTCAGCTGTTATGAGGCCAGAGTAATGGCTATTCCTGGTTGTCAACCTGACTATATCTGGAATGAACTACAATCCAAAATTGGAAGGGTCACCTGTGATCCAGATCTTGAGGCTGGGAGATTCAAGTTTCTGATCTGAATCTTGGCATGGAGATCTTGAAGCACAGTGGCCATGAATCCCAGGAGGCTAAGGCAAGGAGATCTCTGAGTTCAAGGTCATCTGGCACAAAGCAAGCGTCAGATCCAGGAGTAGTGGTACACATCTTTAATCAGGACCACACCTTCTGCTAGAGACCTACATAAGGACATCAGAAGAAGAAAGATTTGCTCTTCTTCACCTGCTTGCCTTGTGAGAATGAGCAACTACTAGATCCTTGGACTTCTATTCACAGCTGACCATTGTTGAGGAGTTGGACTACAGATTGTAAGTCATCATAACAAATTTCCTTACTATATAGAGACTACCCATAAGTACTATGAGTCTAGGGAACCCTGACTAATACAGCCAGCAAGTACATTATAGAAGCTGTGGGGAAGGGAAAGCCGTGTCCTTGCAAGTGAGATCCTCTGAGCTGACTGCCTGCTTGCTTTCTCTATGAGCCCCGCCTCCCAACAATCAAGATACCTGCACCCTTCCCTCAGCTTTTACAAGGTGCATCGCCTTCCGGACTCACCAAGAGCATGAATAAGGGAAAGAGTAAAGTGGGAGAAAGGAAGATGGGGTTGGGTCTTGGTTTGTAGAGAAACTGAGCACTCAGGAATCTTGGTTCAGCCCCAAGACTACACATACCAAGTGCGATGATGCTCATTTGTAATCCCAGCACTTAGAAATGAAGACAGGAGGGCCAGAAATTCAAACTCATTCTCGGCTACAAAGAGAGTTCAAGGCCAGCCTGGGGCATATGAGAGTCTTTCTCAAAAGGGAAAAAGAAAAAACTTTCATCATATTCCAAAATAGTATGCTATGAAGAAAAAAAAATGTTTGGAAGTCTCTAGTTATGACACACATGGCGTGAAAAATTGGTAACGTTCATCAAATACTTCCTTATGACTTTTTAACTTATCCAAGTCAGCAGAACACAGACATTCACAGACCCACAGACATCAATAAATCTGCCTGAGCCTTAATTAATACAGCTGCATCGCTACACAGACAGAACTTTAAAGAGTTCATTACTGTCGTTCACCCTGATAGCTGCTTTCCCCTCGGTGGCGCCAGCTGAGAAGTTTCACTGAGAAGTTCAGAATGTCAAATATTTTTTTTTAATGGGCTTTTTCTTCTTTTTCAAAAAAAAAAAAAAACACAAAACAAAATAAAACAAAAAAACAAAACTGAAGATGCGGAGAGAAGTCCCACCATCCAGCAGCTCCTACTTTAAGTTCAGCACGCCTATGTTCTTTTAAATGGCCTCTGTAGGCATGCATACTTTCTAATCTCTCGTTACAGAAATTCACTCCCAGGAATGTCTTTGTGGGTGCAGTACCTGGTCCTCTGAATTCTGCCCTGATCCTCCCAACTTTGTAGATGCAGCCATTTGGAAAAAAAAAAAAAAAAAAAAACAGTATCCCTGCTGTATCCCCGAGGCCTCTCTAAGGAAAGCCTCTGGTTGGTACTGTGATACTGTTATCTCATATTTATCTCACTGACAAAGAGCTGAAGGCTTTAAATTTTCCCTGCTGGTCAATGTCAACCAGAATGGTGGAACAGATTGTCTGTAGAATGTGTGTAGTATGGCCGGGGCTCAGCTCAGCGGTAGATAGACCTCAGTCTTGGATCCATGAGAAGTTAGCTAAACACTCCTCTAGGAGTAGAATCGAAAGCGTGGAAGCAAACTATTGCTGATTCTCACCTGAGTTTATTTTGTGTGCTATGTGCATATGTGTGCATGTTTGTGCATGTACATGTGCTTATGTGCACTTGTATGCAAGAGTCAGAAGTCAACTTTGGGCATCACACCCTTTCAATTTGTCTCTCTCTCTCTGGCCTGGAGCTAGCCAGTTGTGGTATTCTGCTGATGAGCAAGGCCAAGGGATCTTCTTGACTTCATCTTTCCAGAGCTGGGATGGCAGGCAAACACTACTGTACTGGCTTTTGTCAGGTGGGTTCTGAGAATAGGACTCTGGTCCTCAATGTTTGCAAGGCAAGCACTCCATTGAGCCTTTCTCCAGCCTCATAATTTTTTCAGATCTATTTCACATAGTTTTGAAAATTCACCATTCTGTCTGTCTCGCCCATGCTGGCATTTTACTCTGATTATCAGAAGAGGGGAGTCTGGACAACCAGATTAGACATGTGGCCTGGATACTGACAGAGCATCCTTTGACACACCAGCATTACAGATGAACAAGAGAATGGAGGCCTCTGTGTGTATGTGCATGCTCCAAGTGTGTGCATGAAAGGCAAAGTTCAGTCCCCTCCTCTGTTGATCTCTTCCTTAGTTATTGAGAAAAGTTTTTCACTGAACCTGGAGCTCATCTGATTGGCTGCCAGAGAGACCCTAGGATCTATCTGTCTGACTTCTCAGCACTGGAATTACAGGCTCCTGATACCTTATCTAGCTCCTTCCCCTGCTATCATAATTAGCTTCTTACTTGGGCACTGGGACTCGGTGCTCAGGTCCTCCTGCTTGTACAGACTCCTGCCACCTTATCTATCTTCTTATCTGGGCAATGAGGCTCTGCACTCAAGTCCTCAGCCTGAACATTGAGCATGTTTCTACTAATCCTCCCCAGTTCTCCGGCCCTATGAGTACATTTTTAAAAAGTCATGATCATTCACTTCAAGTTAAAATTATGTATATTTTGTCAGACCAGTAGCTGTTAGCCTAGCACTGAGGAGGCTAATGCTACAAGATCTTGAGTTAAGAGTCAGCCTGGTCTACATTGAAAGTCTCAAACAACAACAACAACAAATAAACAAAAACAGTAAAGAATAAAATCTTGTGTGTGTGTGTGTGTGTGTGTGTGTGTGTGTGTGTGTGTGTGTGTGTATGTGTGTGTGTGTGTGTGTATTTGAGACAGCATTTCATATACTCCAAGATGGCTTTGAACTCACTATGTAATGAAGGATGTTGGACCTCTGATTCTCTTGTCTTCATCTGCAGGTGGATCACAGGTGTAAAACATCATGCCTTGTTTATTTTGCTTGTTTTGAAAAGATTCACTTTTAAACTGTAACTTGGATGGTCCTGGATGCTAAAGTCATCCTTCCTCTGTCAGAATCCTTACAACTGTATCTTTCTGCCTCTGAGTCAGTGTGTATATGAATGTGTGTGTGTGTGTGTGTGTGTGTGTGTGTGTGTGTGTGTGTTTGTGCTTGTGTGTATGACTCTGCTGATGATTCTTAAGAACACTAAAGTTTAAAGTCTAGCACCTGTAATCGTCATACATGTATTCATGTGTACATGCACTCATGGGCTCATGAACATACATACATACACATACACATGTGCACACAGACACACCACAAAGTGACTTGAGATTTGCACCCAGGACAACATAATGCCCTAACAATCCATGAATATATTCTTTTAGAGGAGTTACCACAGTAGAGCAAAGCCTGCCTCTTACAGAATAGTTTATACCAAGAAGACTCTAACTATCCCCAGGCATTGACCCTGCTCCTATGATTTTCCCATTCTCACAGAAAAATTGCAAGCGGTTAAACATCTTTCCCTTTTATGTATTGGAAAATAACAGCTACAAAAGAAATCTTTGGCTGGTTGAAGAGATTGGATGGGTCCTGTGATGCTATCACTCAGATATAAGAATGAAAAACCACATGTGTGTGTGTGTGAAAGAGAGAGACAGAGCGCAGTCATGGCCACGTGATAATAACGGGTAAACAGAAAGTATTTAGCATAATTATCTTCCAACTGTTCAGTAGATTTAAATAAAAAGCTTGGAAAAGCAGTTCTCTTTCTGTTCTCTCTCTTTTTCTCTCTCTCTCCCTCCCTCCCTCCCTCCCTCTTTCTCCATGTCCCTCATTCATCCTCATGTCCCCACCTCCCAGATGGCAGTGACCAGTACTCACCAGTCATTCCAGACCACCTGTCACCACCAAAGAACCAGAGAGTGTCACACTCCTCATAGTTTCCTCACAAGCAATAGAACCGGGAAAGGAGTCCCAGACCCAGCTCCTCCCTTTCCTGTTCTCGTTCTTTGTCTGTCCAGATTTCTTTATCTGGGTATCCAACCTCTTCAAAGACTTCTTTTGTAGCTGTTATTTTCCAATACACAAGAGGAAAAGATTTTTAACAGTATTCATTTTTTTTCTGTAAGAATAGGAAAATTGTAGGCACAAGTCCAATGCCTGGAAAAAGCTAGAACCTTCTTAATGTACCAAGTAAGATTTTTTTCTACCTTGTATATAACAATTAATTCATTTTTAAGGAGCAGTTCTACAAGAAAGCACATAGCAGCCTACAGGAACTGGGGGGACTGGAGAAGGAAATCCTACAGCTGGTTCCAGATGGCCCAGCAAACTCATGGCTCTTATTTATCACTCCCCCCTATTCATTACTGGAAGTTCTGATCTTCTGTTATGTAGTGATCTCCCCCAAGTGAAACATTCTGCACTGGAGGGAGAAAGGAGGAAGAAAAAGACAGTGCCCAGGAAGTTAAGGACCCGCACAAGGCTCAGAAAACTCAGAAAGCTGAACATTGACATCCCCTCCCCAAGGCCAACTACAGGGGACGAGCTTCTGGTGGAACGCCTGCTATGTGGAGGTGTTCTAAGGGTACAGCTTTCATGAGCTGCCACTCACCTTTGCTGTGGTTGGCTTTTTACCCCACATGCCTGTCAATAGCCTCCCAAAACTCATTGGTTCACCAAGTTGGACTCTAATGGAATTGCTCCTTTGGTCTGTTGTTGGATTCTAACTGTCCTGAATATGTTTGATTGTGTCCCAATCATACAGGATAATGCAGCCACTACGCAGCAGCAAGTTTTTATCTCCAGAACAGCTCACGAATCCTTGGTAGAAAATGGCTTAGTGTAAACCTTCTCTAAAGTGTTTTTAACTGATACATAGACATTCAAAAACTGCACGTGTTAATGGAGCCCAGGTGATAGTTTAACACGAGTTATTACTTCTATCTCCTCAAACACTCATTGCCTCTTTATGGTAGAAGCGTTCAGAAGCCTTTGGGCTTTTTGAGAAGTGCACATTACATCTACAGCCCCTAGATATGCAAAACACATAAGAAGTCCTTACTCCTCCCCAACTCTGCCTTAGTGCCTGTGCTGGCTCATTTTGATGCAACTTGAAACAAGCTAGAGTCATCTGAGAGAAAGAGACTTCAATTAAGAATTTACCTTCATAAGATCAGGCTGTAGACAAGCTTATAGAGCATTTTCTTAATGAGTGATTGATGGAGAAGGGCCCAGGCCATTGTGGGCAGGGCCATTCCTGAGCTGGTGGTCCTGGGTGCTATAAAAATCAGGCTGAGCAAGCCAGAGGGAGCAATCCAGTAAGCAGCATTCCTGTATGCCCTGTGGTTCAGCTCCTGCCTTGTTTGACTTTCTGTCCTGACTTTTTCAATGATGAACAGTGATGTAGAAGAGTAAGCCAAATGAACCCTAAGTTGCTTTGGCCATGGTGTTTCATCACAGCAGTCCTGACTAGAACAATGCCCTTGGCCAACCTCTTCCCACGTCTTCACCACTAGCCTCTGAAAACCACCACTCTGTTCTCAACCCCAGGAAAATAACTGCCTCAGATCCATGCATATATGGCATAATGAGATATCTGTCTTGTACCTAGCTTTCTGTCTGGCTTATTTCATTTAACATAATTATTTTCTATTCATGTTGCTGCAGATGGTAGGACATGAGGCCTTTTCATGACTGGATAGCATTCTTTATGTATAGGTAACATGTTTCCTTTAGCCATTCATATGTTGGTGGACATGCAAGTTAAATAGACTATTCCCCAGTATCCAGAGAGAAATTTTTTTGTATATTTGTATGTTTTTGTATGCACAAATACCATAATGTGTTTATGGAGCTCAGAGGTCAACTTACAGGAAAGGTTTCTCTCCTTCCATTGTATACATTCCAGGAATTGAACTTGGGTCACCAGGCCTCACAGAGGATGCTTAAGCCATTGAGCCCTATCACCATCTGTCAGAGGAGAAGTTTAAGTATGTTCTAGGAAGTCCCTTGGCTTTGGCATCTGCCTATGAGATCACCAACCCCGTTGAAGTGTAGTACTATAAAGAAATCAAGACGCCCAAAGTACTCTAACTCAAGAAGAAAGACAAGATATTGGGGCCCACAGCCAAGCTGCCTATGAATAAAGCAGACAGTAGAACTTTTTAATTTATTGGCAGGAAGCAAATCCTTCTTAGTATGATAAGTGATGTTGTGTTTAAATGTACTTGGACAGTGTATGCACCAACTTCAGTGTAAAACCACATGGAAGGAAGATTCAAGGAGATAGTGGGGGATGGAGCTGGGCCAAGAATAAGCTGTGACAGAAAAAGCTAGAAGAGATAGAGGATCTGGGCAAGACTTACACCCATCTCTTAACTGAGCTTGGTAGGTAGTACTGTTTTATTTCTTAGTGGAGATGAATTAGAAGTATCAGGAACTACCAATGACAGGCTAAATAGCTGTCACTCAGGGGTGTCCAAGTCTTAATAGGTGAAAATTGATTTTCACAACCAAGACACTATGAAGATGTGGTTGAAGACCTTAAGATAGTCACCCATTGCTGGGTTATTTCAGTGGGCTGGGAATGTGGACAAGAGTTCATAGGAGAGCTAAGCAAGATGGTTATTAGAGAATCACACATGAGGAAAAGACCAAGTGATGTGGCCACAGCCAGGGCAGTAGCAGGTCTCCCCTAGAGAAGGAACCATACTGGTGATGCCTCAATTTGAGATTTATAACTTTCAGAATGGTAACAAACTACAGAGGAGTCTTGCTTATGGGCTTTCTTCTATGGTTTATTCAGATACCTTTCTTCTATAGTAGACCTACCTGCCTAGGGATGGTACCGCCCATAGTGGTAGACCCTCCTACATGAACTGTGAACTAAGATTACTCAGTAGATGACCACAAGCCAATCTGATCCAGGTAATGCTTCAACTGGCTTTTCTTCTTCCTAGGTTACTCTTATTTGTGTCAAGTTGACAAAACTAACGAGCACATCTCCCCTCCGATCACTGAATCAGATGTGCATTGGACACCAGCTTTATAATGTATGATGGGTTATTCAAGCTAAGATGGAGGAGGAGGAGGCACTTGAGTGAGTAACGTAATCCCCTTTCTTCAAGGGAAGTTTATTTCAATGTGTCTAGTCAAGAACAGACTTGACATTTATGGAACAAAACCAAGAGGCAAATTAAGGGGTCAAAACCAGTTCAAGGAGAGATGAATGGTTTCATGTGACTCCCCAAGAACCATGATCAAAATGTGTCCTGAAGACAGCAGGACCATGACAGATGGTCTAGAGATAAGGAATATGCCATAGGTGGAGGGAGGAAAGACATCTGGAGCCTGCTCAGAAAAGGGCGAGTAAGTGGTGCTGAGGTAGAGTATAGGGACTCAAGGGACAGCCACTCCACAATCACATGCAATTTCTCTTCAGGATGATTTGAATTTTGTCTTCATGGTCCAAACAAGAAGCCAAAAAGGGATAGTTGTCCAGCATATCTCTTCCTGGGCAAAATCAAAACACAGCTACAGGTTTCACCCCAACTCTTATGAAAGAATAAGATTGTCTCACTTTTTTCAAAAACAGTAAAAGCCAGATAGTTCCCACAGCAGGAGAAGAATCTGGAAGCTTCCTGACCCCTCCCTCTTCCATGTTAAGAACCAACCCTAAGGCCCTGAGCTTACTAGGCAAGTGCTCTACCCCTAAACTAAATTCTCAGCCCCAGAAGAATCTAGAGTGATACCTCTGTGGCTGGATGTAGGCTTCCTGCACCCTATGGAGAAAGCTCTACAGATAAAGAGTACCAGCTTTCTAGAGCTCTCATGAAGAAAACCAGGGAAGCACAGGCCTGCTCTAGGAACTCTTGACCATGATGATCTGACACAATCACACACCAAGAAAATCTCCATGAGGTAGGTAGTCAGTGCTGGTAACCAGAGATCAGTCAAGGGCCCAAGGAGCCTATTAGGACAAATGCCAGCAAAGGACAGCCCTAAGGTTTGCCTGGGGCCCTCAGACCAGCAGAGCAAGAGAGAATTACAAAATAAGTCCCTCAACATGTATCTATGAACCAAAAGAAAGGGGCAGAGTTGGGGAGATCGTCAGTCTATAAAGTGTTTGCTGCACAACAATAAGGACCCCAGTTCAGATCTCCAGCACTCATAAAAAACTGGGCATGGCATGTCTGCCATCTCAGTGCTGTGGAGGTAAAGGCCGGAAGATGCAGGGGTTTCCTGGCTATCTAATCCACCCAAATTGTCCAATTCCAAATACCCTGTTTCAAACAATAAGGTAGAAAGATAGAAAGATATTGAGAAAGACCCTGATGTTAAACTCTGGTCTTCACACACACACACACACACACACATGCACACGCACACACATACACACACACACAAGAATACATACACATGCAAAAAATGATTTAAAATTAAGAAAAAGGCAGGAATCTCAGTGTTCATCCAATAGAAGATATTATCATTGCATACTCCAGGAAGCCAGGTTGGTTTCACTCCTCCATCCCACAGAGAAATAGTCTCTACCACCAGACAGTACAGGGCAACTCTTCCAGGTGATGGTGACCTTCTTCTGGTCATAGACATTATGCTGAGAGACTGACTGGCTCTCCTTCTGCCTCTGCAGGCAATTTAAAGAGACAGCTGAGCTCTTAAGACTATTCAAGTCACCAAGAGATGTGCATGCTTAGGGAGATGACGGTGCATCTATGACTTTTGTACAGAGAGCCAAAAGGCCATGTACATTTTGACTGTTTGGTAGTTTAGTGTACCCTCATTAATGCACATACCAAAATGCTGTCATTATCCTCACGCTCCTAGGGAAACCCTGGTTGTCACCATCATCACCTGGTTGCACATAGATGATAATGGCCACCTGATTCTGAAATGTCCACCCAAGGACACTGGTAAAGTCTTTTCTACCACAAAATCTGTGTAGACTCTACAGTATATATACACTGCCCTAAGTATACTGGAGTGTATGTATATACTGTGGAGGGTGTTACATTCTCAAGAGAAACCCTTTAGCCATATATCTCACATTCAGTCCTCTCCTATATAGCTTCTTGTCACATACTGTTTTTTCAATCAGGTCCTTTAACATGACAGTACTATAGTCTAGAAGAAATGTAAGGGAGTTTTGGTCTCCTGAAGTTAAAAGTGTGGTGCAGGACCCTGCATCTGGCTACCTTCTTGGGGGTATCAAATTCAATTCACTGAGATCAGTGGGCATCCTTCCTTTCCAGACCTCTTCAGCTCCAATCTGTCTTCACAACAGTGCAACGTAATGTGATCAAAGAGTAAATGGGGCAAGGCTGGGGGCTGGGGTATGGCTTTGAGGGAGAAAGCTTTTGTTACACGTGCAAGGCTCTGGGTCTCCCAACACTAGAAACACAGCCGTGAATGTTGGCTTTTTGGATCCTTAGGGCACGGGTTGCCCAGGGGGAGCTGAGACTAGAATCTGCTGATCTGTCTACCTCAGTGGACATCAGAGGGGGTGGTACAACAACACCCCAGGTGGCTGACCTCAGGAGGTTGTGTCTCCCACTTTGTCAGGAAGACAGGCAGGCAGCTGCTCAGGGCATACTTGTGTTATGTAAATACCATATACATACCCTGCACTCTGAGAGCAGTCTGGCCATCTGCCACACATACAGCGTGGGCCTGAGCTGTTCAGTCAGCGTCACAGATGGAGATGGGGCCAGCACCATGTGCTCTGCCCCCTTCGCATGCTCAGACATGCAGAGATCTCAGAATCTGAGCCTTTTCTGTCTTCTGGTATCTTATCACAACAACAACAACAACAACAAAATCACCTTTTAATTTATGTTGTCTAATCCAAATGTCTCCTTCTTTATCTTGGTCAAAGCTTTTCCACAAACTTACCTAGTAAATCTCCATCTTAGATCGTCAATGAAAGAGTTCCTTCTCCGGACTATGGGGACAGCCCCATGAATGTGCCTGGATGTTCACAGTTTCTCCCTCCTCCAGACTCAAAATTTCATTCCCTTAGAGTTCCTATTCCTTGGTATCTCACCAAGGAATCGCCTTGTTTCCAGAGGCACCGCCATCATAGCTAAAATGAAGATTTTACATGCTGTTTCCCTTCATACAGACCCCTGAAGGCAAACTGTCACCTGACTTCCCTATCTCAGATCCACAGAGACTTTTCTGTGGGAGATGAGCCATGTGTGATTCCTGTAGAAATATCTCCACCCAAAGGAGCTTTCTCTACTGTGCCTGGCTCTCTAATCCTGCTGGAGATTAGAAACCTAAAGTTTAAACACATTTGTTGTTTTAATTTTTATTCATTTTGTAATGTGGAAATGAGAAGACAACTCGGAGTTGGTTCTTTCCTTCACCACATGGGACACAGGGATTGAACTCAGCTGACCAGGTTTGGCTGCAAGCACCTTTACTTACACAGCCATCTAGTCTGCCCAAGTCTGTGAATGTTTCTAAGTACCTGGTGGATCTCTCTCACCATGAATGCGATTCCCTTCTCCAGCCAAGGAGAACCCAGAGAGGTGGACTGGGCAGAGGACAGGGAAGCAGGCCAACTCCATGAGAGATGACCTGGGATGAGGACTCTAGCTGTAATGCTCCAACCACGGTGAACAACCAGGAAATCTGATGATTGAAAGATGACAATGATTCAGAGGCCCACTAAGGGAAACCAAGATGTCTCCCATGGAAGGCTGGCCTCTTGGCATCTCTTCAGAGATGCTCTGAGCAAAGGCTGCCGCCTGGCATCTCTTCATACTACTTTTTCCAAGCCAAGATGTGCCTACCTCTGAGTCATCTTCTTGGTGTCTACTTTAAGAAGTAATGTGACCAAGTATCCCAGAAAATACTGTTATCAAAGTATCAAGGTTCAGTTGCTTGATACAAGTTGGATCCTTTTCTAACTATCTTAAGCATTCTAAGGCCTGTCCAAAGACAGAAGTGCAGGTCTGTGGGCTACCTAAGAAAAGGACTACTTATGAGACCAGATGAGCATCAACTACTTTTTCCCCTTTCTTTTCTCTCTCTTTCTTTCTCTCTCTCTCTCTT